>NW_028327853.1:300000-526448 GCF_031878675.1 Megascapheus bottae
TAAATTAGAAACAGTAGAGAATTATTGCTTATGCTGTGTCATCATTGCTTTAAGTTCGCAGACATCCTACTCACAAGTTATCTACTAAATTTTTTTTCTCATTTCTCACTGGCTCCATGGTTGACTTTTCCCCAACTCTGGATTCATTTTGTATGGCATAAACTTAGCTGTCTTGCTCAAGGCTAGAAAAATACCAGTTTGAGTCCCAGCTCCACTTACATGCGTAGGTATTCATGCATGCTAGGCAAGCACTCAACCACAAAGTCAAACTCTTGACAATCCACTAACATTTTGAGGGGTTACTTGGAGTTATAGAGTTTCATGGCAATTTTTATGCCATTGCTGGCTTCAAATTAGAATTCTTAGATTTCTTCCTCCTGAATATTTTAAGATTACAGGCATGAAACATTGCACCTAGTGCCAGGTTTCCATTATAAACTCACTGTTTAGTGATTTGTAGATCCTATTTCCAATAATGATATATATTCTATTCTGGATTGTTTATCCACTTACAATTACTGTGTAAGTTTGGATTGTCATCTCCATTAGAGGAAACATAGGTCAGAACTGTTGTCAAAGGTTCCTGAAGGTATCCTGAAGAATGAGTACAAAATTACCTTAGGTTTTCTTTAGAAAGTAATGATACTTCTCAGGGCCTGGAATCTTTCATTTAAATAGTATTGAAAGTTTGATAAACATTCACGCATCTGCAAAATAACAAGGCACTTGGCCTTGCAAGTGAATTTGACTTTTGCTCAACTAAGGACACCAGGTTGCTGTAGGTCTCCAGCATTACATCTCTGTACAGGGTCCTCTGAGCATTGTCCAGATGCTGCCACTCCTCCCAGCTGAAATCCACAGCTACATCATCAAATGACACCAGCTTCTGGAATGGCACATTTTCATCAAGTAATTAGCACCGAGTTATGAACACACCATGTCTGGAATTTTATTCTTTTTTTGTTGGAATTGTATTCCTTTACTTAAATGTTTAGACTTACATGAAATATTGACCTGAAAAGTTTAGGGATGGTGCCTAGGCCCAGAGTTCAAGTCCCAAGACCCACAAAAAAATGAAAAGGCAAGCCAGGTTTTGGTGGCTCACGCCTGTCATCCAAGCTACACAGGAGACTGAGATCTGAGGACCATGGTTCAAAGCCAGCCTGGCACAAAATTCCATGAGAGTCCTTTCCAATTACCCACCAGTAAATGTTTAATGGCTTGTGGAATATCATGGTAGAGCAATTGTGGTATTGACAAAAATAAGTCGGGGGAGTAGATTTAGGTTATAAATGGTATTATTCCATTGAAAAGGAACACCATTACATGATGACATATGCTGGTACTGTGAGAATATTGCAAAATCTTAGGGTATCAAGTAATAATACTGTGAAGTACACCCCTAATGTTAATGTTCTATGTCTGGCATAATAATCACTTGGGGAAGAAACTTTTTTTTCTTTTTTTTGGCTGGGGGATTTGTAAGACTTGAACCCTTGGCCTGGGCACTGTTCCTGAGCTCTTCAACTCAAGGCTATCACCCTACCTATGAAGCCACAGTGCCATTTCCCATATTCTAGTGGTTAACTGTAGATGAGAGTCTCATAGACTTTCTAATGCCCAGGCTGGCTTTGAAACAAATCTTTAGATACCAGCCTGATATCTGAGTAGCTAGGATTACAGGTAGAAGTCACTGCACCGGGCAAGAAATTTATTTCTTGCTGTTTTATACTACAAATTTACTGTATGTTTTACTTTTTCAAAAAGACTGAGGATGACCTTTGTTCTGTATATAATGGGAAGAGGGGTAGGGAGCTGTGAGCAGAAGTACTGAGGGGTAATACTCAGGGTAGGACAATAGCCTTAAACTAAAGAGCTCACGGCCCAAGGTCCAAGCCCCATGACTTTCCCACTACCCTACAAAAAAGGGAAAAAAATTGGAGATTGGAGAGGATTTTCTAAAAAGAATATATAGAAATAGTAGTTCAAAATGTAGAAAGAAGTTCAATATTAACATTTATGAGAAAAATTAAAATTACAATGAAATCATTACTTTAAATATGTTAATATAAATATAGTTTTAAACAAAAAGATCCACATACACACACAGAAACACACACACACACACATACGCATACAAAAAAACAACTTTCAAAGTCTAACTATTACGGGCAAGGTAGTGAGAAGAAGTAGAACTTTGGAATAGTTCTGCAAGGAATATAAAGCAATCAAAAATTGCGTGGAGAGTGCTTAATAAGTACTAAATATGGAATTACATAGAAATATGGTCCAACACTTCTATTTCTAGATTTATACCTAACGGAAGAGAAAGCAGAGACTAGAACAAATATGTGGAGAATCCATTCACAACTCTTAATAATAATCAAAAGATAGAAATATGCAAAACAATGCATTGAAAAGGAAGAACATTTTACTATATTTTACAGATGAATCTTGATTACAGTCAACTAAATATACAGCAGTCATAAAGGAAGAGCTAGGGTATGTTTTCCCTTTCAGAGCTTCCAAGGATCAACAGACCCTTAGAGCCAAAAAGCACGATGGTTCCAGAGCATGGAGTAGAGAGGAACAGGAGCTGAATGTTTAATGATTATACATGGAAGATGAAAATTGCTCTAGATGGGTAGAATGAAGAGAGAACTGTACCCTAAACAATGGTTATGTAGCCACACAGGATGGGACACACCTATACTCCCTGATCTTGGGAAACTCAAGAAGGATTTCTAGCCATCCTAGATGCATGGAAAGATCTATCATAAAAACTAATGTGGAGGGGCTGGGAGTTTGGCATAGATATAGAGTGCTTGTATGAAGACGAAGGTTCAATTCCGCAGTACCACATACACAGAAAAAACCAGAAGTAGTGCTGTGGCTCAAGTAGAAGATCACTAGGCTTGAGGAAAGCTGAAGGACAGTGCTCAGACCGAGTTCCAGCCAAAGGGCTTGTTTAAAAAAAAACCAGAAAGCTGAGCATGATGGGGTGGTGGCTCACTTCTATAATCCTAGCTACTCAGGAGACTGAGATCTGAGGATCAAGGTTTAAAGCCATCCTGGCACAAAAAGACCTGAGATTCTTATCTCCAATTTACCTTTAGAAAACGGGAAGTGGGGCTTCGCTCCAGGGTAAGGTGGTAGCCTGGAGCTGAAGAGCTCAGGGATAGTGCCCAGGCTGAGTTCAAATTTATGACCCACCAAAAAAACAAAAAACAAAAAAAAATAATATGGAAAAATTTGGATTCTGTGAATTTTATCAGGCATATAAATGTCTTTTTTTGCTGTTGAAATAACAAATTGTTTGGAAACATTTTAAAACTTTTTACCTAGAAATGTACACTACAAATGGAATTAATAACAAACACAAAATATGCAAAAGATACAAATTATCACAATATGGGTATCCTGCTTCTGTATCTTTTCACTGACTCCTGTTCAAATGAGTCACATATTCTGAATCATTTCTCCCAGTCGATATATGACACACATGTTAGCTTATACTGAACTTCTTGAGAAATCAAAAGCAAATACTAACCAAATGTGTGTTAGATTTTTTCAACAGTGATATTTCAAATATAAATCCCTACTCATTGCATTATTTAATATCAATGCCGGAATCTAACTTACACTGGCAGAATCTTCAAACTTTTGAGAATCTTCAAAAGGGTGTGTAAATATTTAGGATCGTTATGTCTTCCTGGAGGAAAAATCCCTTTAGCAGTATGTAGTAACCTTCTTTGTCTTTTCTTACTAATTTTAGTTTGAAGTCTATTGTATCTGATATGAGGATGGCAACTCCAGCCTGCTTATGGGGGCAGTTAGCTTCATAGAGTTTATGCCAACCTCTCACTTTCGAAAGATGATGGTTTTTGGGTAAGATGTGTCTCTTGAAGACAGCAGAACGATGGCTCTTGCTTTTGGATCCAACTAGACCGCCTATGCCGTTTAATTGGAGAGTTATGTCCATTGATATTGAGAGTTAGGATTGAGAGATATTTATTAGTTCCTACCATTTTTAAAAGCTTTTAGTAGGGCCTGTGTCTTGACAGTTCTTGTGGTCTTTAGATGGTATGCTGTTTAGGTGCCATTTCTTTCCCTATATTGCATTTATTTTGGTTTTCTATGTATAGAGCATCTTTGAGAATTCTCTGTAGTGTTGGTTTTGTTTCGACATATTGTTGCAGCTTTTCCCTGGAATGGAATGTTTTTATTGTTCCCTCAGTTATGAATGAGAGCTTAGGTGGCTACATTATTCTTGGTTGGTAGTTATTTGATTTAAGGGCATGACATATATGCTTCCAGCCACTTCGTGCTTGCATGTTCTCTGCTGAGAAATCTGGGGTTATTCTGATTGGTTTGCCTTTATAGGTTACTGATCCCTTTTCCCTGTCTGCCTTTAGGATCTTTCCTTTCGTTTCTATTGATCCAGTTCGGATCACAATGTGGCGGTGGGATGTTCTTTTTTGGTCAGGTCTGTTTGGGATTCTAAAAGCTTCTCGTATCTGGACTGGCCTGCCCTTCTGGATATTTGGGAAATTCTCTGAGATGATTCCCTGAAGTATATTTCCAATACCATTGACCTCTTTCTCCACGCCCTCCTCAATACCAACTAGCCTTAAATTAGGCTTCCTAATTGTATCTTGGACCTCCTGAAGCGCTCTCTCACATTTCCTAGATTTGGATTGACTCATTTTCTGTTCTTTCTCTATAATAACTAAATTATCTTCAGCACCGGAAATTCTCTCCTCTGCATTGTCTAACCTGCTATTAAAACTATCTACTTTATTTTTCATCTCCCTTGCTTCTAATTGCTCATTTTTGATGCCTTGCATCTCTTGTTTTAGATCATGTATGGATTTCTTTATCTCCTTCATTTCCTTTTTAGTGGATAGCTCAGTAGCTTTATTTTCTTTGGACATTTGCTGGAGTTTGGTCAAGTTTTTATCTGTGGATTCTATGAATTCATCCATCTTTCTTTGAAAAACCTTTATTATGGCCTCCTTTATGGCTTCTTCTTTTTCACTTATCACCTTGTTTGTGCTTTCCTCTTGTTCAACTATGGCTTCCTCCATTATCTCTTTCTTCATATTTTCACATTTTCCATTAATGATGTTTATCAATTGCATTTTTGTAGCACTTGGAAGACTCTCCTCTAGGTTTGCCAGTGACTGTTCCATTGTCTGTTTACATTGAGTGGGGGATGTTTCTTGATTTGACATTTTTCTTGAGTTTTTTGTTCTGCCCATTTGAAAATGGGAGCAAGATTACTACTAAATACGATTATAGTTTTTCAGATATAACCAACCTAGACCTCTGTAGCTGGCAGACACTAGATGTTCACAAGTTTTGATTCGAATGATCACTATTTCTTTTTGTGCACTTACAGACCAGTCTAATACAACCACTGATAAGCAATATATACCCAAAACAATAAGCCTGTCAATCCATTCTACATTGTCTTTAAGTCCCTCTGAGCCTAGAGAATAATTAACCACCTACATATGGAATACTGCTCAACAGCCATCAAGTGTAGATCCGTGCAGTATAAGGGTTGAAAGACCAGCAGAGGTCAAGAGATAGAAAAAAAGAATGAGAGAGCTCAGGGGAGGTACAAGAGGATTAACGTAGGAGTGTAAGAATATTGTAGTAATGAAGAAAAGGTATAGCATAAAGATAACTGACCTAAGTTGGTAAGTAGGTAGCATATTTGAGTACAAAGTTTGGAGAGTATTAGAATAAAACTTATGTGTTGTTGCACGACTAGCTCTTAGCCCAACCAGTGGCCTCACAGTGGACCATGGGATGGATCTGTTTTTCTTGTCTACGTTGAGGGAAAGCAGTACTTCACAAGATGCAGAAGTATAGATTTCAGAAGCAAATGCTGTGAGTGAATTAGCTTGTAAACAGCATTTTTATTTTCTTTTATCTTGTTGCCAGTCTTGGGGCTTGAATTGAGGGCCTGAGCACTGTCCTCGGGTTTTCTCAAGTCTAGCCCGCTGCCACTTAAGCCACAGTGCCACATCTAGATTTTCTATCTATGTGATAATGAGCAATCAAACCCAGATCTTCATGGATGCTAGGCAAGCACTCTACCACTATGCCAAACTCTCAACCCTGACATAGTAGTATAAAGTCATCATCATCATATCAAAATATCCTTTCTCCTACAAAGAATGAACACTTATCTATGTGTGTAATGCTTTTTTTTAAATTTCACTAATTCTTCTGTGTTTTTCCCTCTTGCATTTTTTACACATGACAGCAAAGCTAATCATCAGGAAAAAATTGATTTGGATACAGAAACCTAATAATATCCTAGTAGATTGACGTCAAAAATATGTGCAAGATGCCCTGTGTGTTTGACCTAGTGGTAGAGTCCTTGGCTACCACGCAAAAAGACTCAGGTTTGATTCCTCATTACCACATACATAGAAAACTCTGCAAGTGGTGCTGTGGCTCGGTGGGAGAACTAAAGCCTAAAGAAAGCCCAAGAACAATGTTCACACTCTGAGGTCAAGTCCCAAGACTAGCAAAAACAAAAAAAAATTCGCCAAGGGGCAAAATGCAGGCAGAGAAGGCACTGTGAAGCAAATGTTTTGTAAAGGATGAGGACAATATGGACCCTTAAGTTTGGATCTTACCTAAGGAAGGCTCCTTGAGCCTGAGACCAGACTGGTAGTTGGGCCTAGTGGAAGACATTGGGATTGGACAAATAAGGTGTGCTGTTTACTACATCCACATGTATATTGTGAGATTGGAGGAGAGACTCAGCTTCCAGTATGTCTTTGGTGAGGTCTTCTGTGAGAAAGGATCTTTGGTCATTGGGCCCTGAAAGGTGACCCTGCCTCCCTCACAATGGAACAGAATATGGAACCCTGGTAACCAAGCCACTGTAACTAACAACCAACTCAAGACAGCTCACTTGGCCTGTGGCTCCGGAGCAAGAAAGATTTTGCTGTGCTGTTGCCAAAGGTAAGGAAACTTGAGTCTCAGGCATGGGAGTTTTGGATGTCTTACTCGAAGATGTACATGCTAGATAATTGCCAAGCCACAAATCCAGTATAACAGGCATTTCTCTAAGAAGAAGGCCAGGAAAATCCAGGGCAACCAGATGAGGTATATTTCTAAGAAGAAATGTATTTGACCCCATCATCCTCCCCACACACTACAACTTTCTTTTTTTTTCATTTTTTTATTGTAATTAGTAAAAGGGTTATATGATATTTGCCAGACAGAAGGTGCATTAATTCACATACACTGATACCCTTTCACATATCTTGGTACCCATTTCCCTCCAACCCCACACCCCCCACCAGTCTTGGTTTTCCCCCCTTCCCTATCAAATTTCAAATATCCAAATACAAATAAATTCAATATATCAGATAACAAAGTGAGATACTATACCAATATGGGATAACCAAGGGGCAGCAAAGGAGATGAGAGACAAAATAGTACATTAAGGACAACAATCATTCATTATGTGGCTTTTGTTTCAATATCCTGGAGGTCCTTTCAATTAGCTTCACATTATATGGCCTTATGTATGGCCTTTTGCTCTATTGCAAATCCCTGCTAGTAGAGCCCAACGTTTCTACTGATTATGACGAATGAGGGAAACCACTGAGCCTAAGTTCCTTTGAGTCTGGCTTACTTCATGTAATATGATTTGTTCTAAATCTTTCCATTTCCTAACCAGGGGCGCTGTCATTCTTTCTGACAGCAGCATAGAATTCCATTGTGTACAAATACCACAACTTGTTGATCCACTCATCAACTGAGGGACATGTGGTTTGGTTCCAAATCTTTGCTATGGTGAATAGTGCTGCAATGAACATTGTTGTGCTAGTGGGTTTAGTATGCCCTTGTTTCTGGATTGTTGGGTAAATGCCAAGTAGTGGAAATGCTGGGTCATAGGGGAGTTCTATGTTTAGCCTTTTCAGGCACTGCCACACTGCTTTCCATAGTGGTTGAACGAGTTTGCACTCGACCAACAGTGTAGTAGTGATCCCTCCTGGCCACATCCCCTCCAGCATCTGTTGTCATCCGTTTTCCTGATCCTGGCCATTCTAACTGGAGTGAGGTGGAATCTTAGACTTGTTTTGATTTGCATTTCTTTTATGACCAGAGATGTGGAGCATTTCTTCATGTGTCTACAGGCCATTTTTGTTTCTTCTTCAGAGAAGACTCTCTTTAAGTCTTTGGCCCATTTTTAATGGGATGGGTGTTACTTTGGAGGTTAGTTTTGGAGTGATTCAATTTTGTGAGTTGTTGGTATGTTTTAGATATGAGGCCTTTGTCCGTTGTTTGGTTGGTGAAGATGTTCTCCCACTCTGTAGGCTGCCTGATTAGTTTACTAGCTATATCCATTGCCATACAAAAGCTCTGCAGTTTAATGCAGTCCCACTTATCCAGCCTTTCTGTGATTTGTTGTGATTCTTGGTCCTTATTAAGAAAGTTTTGACCTGTGCCAAGGAGGCCTAGTGTATCCCCTATTCCTTCCTGTAAACTTTTCAGTGTGTCAGCTTTTACCTCCAGGTCTTTGATCCATTTGGAGTTAATTCTAGTGCAAGGTGACAAAGAAGGATCCAACTTTAGTTTTCTGCAGGTGCTTAACCAGTTCTGCCATCACAACTTGTTGAAGAGGCTATCTTTCTTCCATTCTATTTTTTTGGCTCCCTTGTCAAAGATTAGGTGGCAATAGGTCTGTGGTTTAATATCTGGGTCCGCAGTTCTATTCCATTGGAATTCAGGCCTGTTCTTGTGCCAGTACCAAGCTGTTTCGAGAATTATAGCTCTGTAATAGAGTCTAAAGTTTGGAATTGATATTCCTCCAGCGATGTTCTTTCTGCTAAGTGTTTTTGCTATACGGGGTCTTTTATTATTCCATATGAAATTTTGAATTGCCTCTTCTATTTCTTTAAAGAATGACATTGGGATGTTGATGCGTATTGCATTGAATTTGTAGATAGCCCTTGGCAAGATTGTCATTTTCACAACGTTGACTCTTCCAATCCAGGAGCATGGGCGGTTTTTTCATTCCCTTGGTTGTGCTTTAATTTCCTTTTTTAGGGTTTTAAAGTTTTCATCTAAACGGTCCTTTACATTCTTAGTTAAGGTAATTCCTAGGTACTTTATTTTCTATGAGGCTATTGTGAAAGGAGTTTCTTTCCTGATTATTGCCTCGTTCCTCTCACTGTTGGCATAAAGGAAGGCAGTTCATTTGTGAGGGTTGATTTTATGGCCTGCTACCCTTCCAAAGCTTTGAATCAGCTCAAGGAGCTTGGAAGTAGAGTCTATAGGATTCTTTAAATACATAATCATGTCATCTGCAAAGAGGGATAGTTTTATTTCCTCTTTCCCTACTTGGATCCCCTTTATGCTTGCTTCTTGCCTTATTGCACTGCCTAGGAATTCTAGTACTATGTTAAAAAGTAGTGGAGAGAGTGGGCATCCTTGTCTCATTCCTGGTTTTAGAGGGAATGGCTTTAGATTTTCACCATTAAGTAAAATACTGGCAGTGGGTTTCTCATACACAGCCTTTATTACATTGAGAAATGTTCCATGGATTTCTAGTTTCTCCACATCTTTTAACATAAAGTGGTTTTGGATCTTGTCAAATGCCTTTTCCGCATCTATTGAGAAAATCATTTGATTTTTGACCTTGCTCCTGTTGATGTGTCGAATTATTTTAATTGATTTGTGTATGTTGAACCAGGTTTGCCTCCCTGTGTTGAATCCAGTTTGATCATAATGTATAATTTTTTTGCTGAGTTCTTGTAGACGGTTGGCCAGTATTTTGTTGAGAAGTTTTGCATCGATGTTCATCAAAGAAATGGGTCTATAGTTCTCTTTCTTTGATGAATCTCTGTCTGCTTTGGGGATGAGGGATATACTGGCTTCACAGAATAAGTTTGGTAAAGAAACTTCATTTTCAATTTCGTTAAAGAGGTTGAGGAGTATTGGTGTGAGCTCTGCTTTGAAGACCTTATAGAATTCAGCTGTGAATCCATCTGGCCCTGGGCTCTTTTTAAGTGGAAGTTGTCTAATTTCCATTTCTATTTCAGAGCTTGAAATAGTCCTGTTGAGTTGGGTTAGCTCTTCTGGGTTCAGTGTGGGTATGTTAATATTGTCTAGGAATTCATCCATTGCTTCTAGATTCTCAAATTTGTTGGCGTAAAGGTTTGAGAAGTATTCCCTCATGATATTCTGGATCTTGGTAATTTCTGTCGTGATATTACCATTTTCATCTGCGATTTTGTTTATTTTGATATGCTCTCTTCTTTTTTTGGTAAGATTTGCTAAGGGCTCGTCAATTTTGGTAATTCTTTCAAAGAACCAACTCCTTTTTTGTTGATTCTTTCTATAGTTTTTTTTTATTCCAAATCATTTCATTCTGCTTTGATTTTAATAATTTGCTTTCTCCTAATGGGTTTAGAGTTGGTTTGTTGCTCTTTTTCCAGGAGGTTAAGGTGAGACATTAACTAGTTGGTTTGCCATTTTTCCAACTTGCTGTTGTAGGCACAGCGCTATAAATTTTCCTCTGAGTACTGCCTTTGTTGTGTCCCTAAGGAGTTGATATTTGTGTGCTCCTTATTGTAAAATTTCATAAACAGTTGGATATCTGTTCTGATCTCTTCGATTACCCATTGTGTTTGATTCAACAATGTATTGTTCAGTCTCCATGAGTTACAGGGTTTTCGTTCCAATTTGATGCCTTTATGGTCTGAGAGTGTGCATGGAATAATTTCAGTGTTTCTGAATCTGTCCAGGTTTGTTTTAGGGCCTAAGATGTGGTCTATTTTGGAAAATGTTCCATGTGCTGCTGAGAAAAACGTATATTGTGTTGTTACTGGGTGGAATATTCTGCAGATGTCTGTTAGATCTAGTTGGTCTATATAGTTGTTCAGTTCTAAGGTTTCTCTGTTGAGTTTTTGCCTTGTTGATCTGTCCATAGGTGAGAGTGGTGTGTTAAACTCACCAACAATCACTGTATTTCTATCTATGTATGGTTTCAGTGTAAGTAAAGTTTGCTTGATGAAGTTTGGAGCTCCGGGATTGGGTGTGTAAATATTTAGGATCGTTATGTCTTCCTGGATGAAAGACCCCTTTAGTAGTATGTAGTAACCTTCTTTGTCTTTTCTTACTAATTTTAGTTTGAAGTCTATTGTATCTGATATGAGGATGGCAACTCCAGCCTGTTTATGGGGGCAGGTAGCTTGATAGAGTTTATTTCAACCTCTCACTTTCAAAAGATGATTGTTTTGGGGTAAGATGTGTCTCTTGAAGACAGCAGAACGATGGCTCTTGCTTTTTGATCCAACTAGACAGCCTATGCCGTTGAATTGGAGAGTTGAGTCCATTGATATTGAGAGTTAGGATTGAGAGATATTTATTAGTTCCTACCATTTTTAAAAGCTTTTAGTAGGGCCTGTGTCTTGACAGTTCTTGTGGTCCTTAGATGGTATGCTGTTTAGGTGCCATTTCTTTCCCTATATTGCATTTATTTTGGTTTTCTATGTATAGAGCATCTTTGAGAATTCTCTGTAGTGTTGGTTTTGTTTCGACATATTGTTGCGGCTTTTCCCTGGAATGGAATGTTTTTATTGTTCCCTCAGTTATGAATGAGAGCTTAGCTGGCTACAATGTTCTTGGTTGGTAGTTATTTGATTTAAGGGCATGACATATATGCTTCCAGTCACTTCGTGCTTGCATGGTCTCTGCTGAGAAATCTGGGGTTATTCTGATTGGTTTGCCTTTATAGGTTACTGATCCCTTTTCCCTGGCTGCCTTTAGGATCTTTCCTTTTTTTTCTATTGATCCAGTTCGGATCACAATGTGGAGGTGGGATGTTCTTTTCTGGTCAGGTCTGTTTGGGGTTCTAAAAGCTTCTCGTATCTGGATGGGCCTTCCCTTCTGGATATTTGGGAAATTCTCTGAGATGATTCCCTGAAGTATATTTCCAATACCATTGACCTCTTTCTCCGCGCATTGATATTAAATAATGCAATGAGTAGGGTTTTATATTTGAAATATCACTGTTGACAAAATCTAACACACATTTGCTTAGTATTTGCTTTTGATTTCCCAAGAAGTTCAGTACAAGCTAACATGTGTGGCATATATCGACTGGGAGAAATGATTCAGAATATGTGACTCATTTGAACAGGAGTCAGTGAAAAGATACAGAAGCAGGATACCCATATTGTGATAATTTGTATCTTTTGCATATTTTGTGTTTGTTATTAATTCCATTTGTAGTGTACATTTCTAGGTAAAAAGTTTTAAAATGTTTCCAAACAATTTGTTATTTCAACAGCAAAAAAAGACATTTATATGCCTGATAAAATTCACAGAATCCAAATTTTTCCATATTATTTTTTTTTGTTTTTTGTTTTTTTGGTGGGTCATAGATTTGAACTCAGCCTGGGCACTATCCCTGAGCTCTTCAGCTCCAGGCTACCACCTTACCGTGGAGCCAAGGCCCACTTCCCATTTTCTAAAGGTAAATTGGAGATAAGAGTCTCAGGTCTTTTTGGGCCAGGATGGCTTTAAACCTTGATCCTCAGATGTCAGCCTCCTGAGTAGCTAGGATTATAGAAGTGAGCCACCTCCCCATCATGCTCAGCTTTCTGGTTTTTTACACAAGCCCTTTGTGTCGAACTCGGTCTGAGCACTGTCCTTCAGCTTTCCTCAAGCCTAGTGATCTTCTACTTGAGCCACAGCACTACTGGTTTTTTCTGTGTATGTGGTACTGCGGAATTGAACCTTCGTCTTCATACAAGCACTCTACAACTATGCCAAACTGCCAGCCCCTCCACATTAGTTTTTATGATAGATCTTTCCATGCATCTAGGATGGCTAGAAATCCTTCTTGAGTTTCCCAAGATCAGGGAGTATAGGTGTGTCCCATCCTGTGTGGCTACATAACCATTGTTTAGGGTACAGTTCTCTCTTCATTCTACCCATCTAGAGCAATTTTCATCTTCCATGTATAATCATTAAACATTCAGCTCCCGTTCCTCTCTACTCCATTCTCTGGAACCATCGTGCTTTTTGGCTCTAAGGGTTTGTTGATCCTTGGAAGCTCTGGAAGGGAAAACATACCCTAGCTCTTCCTTTATGACTGCTGTATTTTTAGTTTACTGTAATCAAGATACATCTGTAAAATATAGTAAAATGTTCTTCCTTTTCAATGCATTGTTTTGCATATTTCTATCTTTTGATTATTATTAAAAGTTGTGAATGGATTCTCCACATATTTGTTCTAGCCTCTGCTTTCTCTTCCGTTAGGTACAAATCTAGAAATAGAAGTGTTGGACCATATTTCTATGTAATTCTATATTTAGTACTTTTTTAGCACTCTCCACGCAATTTTTGGTTGTTTTATATTCCTTGCAGAAATATTCCAAAGTTGTACTTCTTCTCACTACCTTCCCAGTAATAGTTAGACTTTGAAAGTTGTTTTTTTGTATGCGTGTGTGTGTGTGTTTCTGTGTGTGTATGTGGATCTTTTTGTTTAAAACTATATTTATATTAACATATTTAAAGTAATGATTTCATTGTAATTTTAATTTTTCTCATGACTCTTGCTATTGAACTTCTTTCTACATTTTGAACAACTATTTCTATATATTCTTTTTAGAAAATCCTCTCCAATCTCCAATTTTTTCCCCTTTTTTTGTGGGGTAGTGGGGAAAGTCATGGGTCTTGGACCTTGGGCCGTGAGCTCTTTAGTTTAAGGCTATTGTCCTACCCTGAGTATTGCCCCTCAGTTCTTCTGCTCACAGCTCCCTACCCCTCTTCCCATTATATACAGAACAAAGGTCATCCTCAGTCTTTTTGAAAAAGTAAGACATACAGTAAATTTGTAGTATAAAACAGCAAGAAATAAATTTCTTGCCAGGTGCAGTGACTTCTACCTGTAATCCTAGCTACTCAGATATCAGGCTGATATCTAAAGATTTGTTTCAAAGCCAGCCTGGGCATTAGAAAGACTATGAGACTCTCATCTACAGTTAACCGCTAGAATATGGGAAATGGCACTGTGGCTTCATAGGTAGGGTGATAGCCTTGATTTGAAGAGCTCAGGAACAGTGCCCAGGACCAGAGTTCAAGCCTTACAAATCCCCCAGCCAAAAAAAAGAAAAAAAAGTTTCTTCCCCAAGTGACTATTAGGCCAGCCATTGAATATTAACATTCTAGGTATACTTCACAGTATTATTACTTGATACCCTAAGATTTTGCAATATTCTCACAGTACCAGCATATGTCATCATATAATGTAGTTCCTTTTCAATGGAATAATTCCATTTATAACCTAAATCTACTCCCCCGACTTATTTTTGTCGATACCACAATTGCTCTACCATGATATGCCACAAGCCATTAAACATTTTATGGTGGGTAATTGGAAAGGAGTTTCATGGAATTTTGTGCCAGGCTGGATTTGAATCATGGTCCTCAGATCTCAGTCTCCTGAGTAGCTAGGATGACAGGCGTGAGCCACCAACACCTGGCTTGCCTTTTTATTTTTTTGTGGGTCTTGGGACTTGAACTCTGGCCCTAGGCACCATCCCTAAGCTTTTCAGGTCAATATTTCATGTAAGTCTAAACATTTAAATAAAGGAATAAAATTCCAACAAAAAAAGAATAAAATTCCAGACATGGTGTGTTTATAACTCGGTGTTAATTACTTGATGAAAATGTGCCATTCCAGAAGCTGGTGTCATTTGATGATGTAGCTGTGGATTTCAGCTGGGAGGAGTGGCAGCATCTGGACAATGCTCAGAGGACCCTGTACAGAGATGTAATGCTGGAGACCTACAGCAACCTGGTGTCCTTAGGTGAGCAAAAGTCAAATTCACTTGCAAGGCCAAGTGCCTTGTTATTTTGCAGATACGTGAATGTTTATCAAACTTTCAATACTATTTAAATGAAAGATTCCAGGCCCTGAGAAGTATCATTACTTTCTAAAGAAAACCTAAGGTAATTTTGTACTCATTCTTCAGGATACCTTCAGGATACTTTGACAACTGTTCTAAATTATGTTTCCTGTAATGGAGACGACATTCCAAACTTACACAGTAATTGTAAGTGGATAAACAATCCAGAATAGAATATATATCATTATTGGAAATAGGATCTACAAATCACAAAACAGTGAGTTTATAATGGAAACCTGGCACTAGGTGCAATGTTTCATGCCTGTAATCTTAAAATATTCAGGAGGAAGAAATCTAAGAATTCTAATTTGAAGCCAGCAATGGCATAAAAATTGCCATGAAACTCTATAACTCCAAGTAACCCCTCAAAAATATTAGTGGAGTGTCAAGAGTTTGACTTTGTGGTTGAGTGCTTGCCTAGCATGCATGAAGACCTATGCATGTAAGTGGAGCTGGGACTCAAACTGGTATTTTTCTAGCCGTGAGCAAGACAGCTAAGTTTATGCCATACAAAATGAATCCAGAGCTGGGGAAAAGTCAACCATGGAGCCAGTGAGAAATGAGAAAAAAGATTTAATAGATAACTTGTGAGTAGGATGTCTGCGAACTTAAAGCAATGATGACCCAGCATAAGCAATAATTCTCTACTGTTTCTAATTTAGAGGGCCCTGTGTTCCCAAACCTGTATTAATTGACAATCTAGAGCACTGTGCAGAACTCTGGATAGGAAATTCCTCTGACAAGAATATCACAGGTGAGTGAATGCATCTTCATATTGATGTTGGAGCCTGAGCCCCATTGGTAAGTTCATGTTGTGATGCACTGAGCAATAATATTCTTAGTTACCCTAAATCCTGTGTGGAACCTATGGAATTCTTTGTGAATGAATCAAGAATCATTTTCTTTTCCCAATCCTATGCTTGGTCTCAGGGCCTGAGCATGGTCCTTGGGTTTTCTCAAGGCTAGCTCTCTACTTCTTGAGTCATAGCACCACTTCTGGCTTTTTCTTTGTATGTAGTACCAAGGAACTGAACCAGGTCTTTGTGCATGCTAGCCCAAACCCCCGGCACCAAGAATCATAGGGTGATATAATGAATTCTATGTGGCAGTAGAGTTAAAGTTAGATTTCTCTGTAGAAATCACTGTGAAACAAAATAAAATGAGAAAGCCATGAGCCCGTGGCTCATGCCTGTAATCCTAGCTACTTAGGAGGCTGAGATCTGAGGATCAAGGTTCAAAGACTGACCTATCACTAAAACACGTTTGACTCTTCTCTCCAATGAACCAATAGAAAATGAGAAGTGGGGTTGAGGCTAAAGACATAGGGCAGTAGCCTTGAGCTGAAGAGCTCAGGAACAACAGCCAGGTCTAGAATTCAAGTCCATGACTGCAAAACAAGAAAGAAAGAAAGAAAGAAAGAAAGAAAGAAAGAAAGAAAGAAAGAAAGTAAGAAAGAAAGAAAGAAAGAAAGAAAGAAAGAGGGAAGAAAGAGGGAAGGAAGGAAAGGAAGAAAAGAAAGAAAGAAAGAAAGAAAGAAAGAAAGAAAGAAAGAAAGAAAGATATTTCATTTCTTTAAAACTAAGACTATAAATGATTGAGCAAACAAGAATAAGTCAGGGCATTATTCTCTGATAAGGATAATATCTTTTTGCTGGTAGGAAGAGACTGGTATTCAGAACCAGACCTTTCCACCAGAAATTGAGCCTAGTGATAGAGTGCTTGCCTAGCATGCACAAAGACACAGGTTTGATTCCTTATTACCACATACATAGAAAAAGCCAGAAGGAATGACTTCATTGGTAGGGTTCCAGTCTTGAGAAAACCCAAGGACAGTGGTAAGGTCCTAAGTTCAAACCCAGGAATGGAAGAAAAAAAAACAACAAAGTTTCAATCAACATAAGAAAATTAACTAGACAATGAGCTGGACATTTTCTGGTCTTCCATGGTTCTGAGGGACAGGAGTGTTAGAAAAGGAATTTTTATACGACTTCAAATGGAAAGAAACAAATTTCAAAATTCCCACAAATACCTAAATTGAGACTTTAGTGAGAAGTTGTAACTGAAGGGATTTAGGTGTAAGTCCTTACTCTCAAGAATCGTTCTTGCTTGGATCAAAGGCAAACAGACATATAAACCAAACTTGTGGCCGCTGAATCTAGAAAAAATTCGTGTTCCTCACTTAATGGATAATAAGCAAACAGCATTGAAACTGGGTAAGGTAATCCTATCTGTTTCTCAGGACCTGAGACTCTCATCTGTAGTTAACTCTAGAAAACAGGAAGTGGGGCTGTAGCTCAAGGATAGGGGTTATAGTCTTCTGCTGAAGTGTTCAGGGACAGGGCCCAGGCCTATGAACTACAAAAAAAAGAAAAGAAAAGAAAAGAAAGTTTTAAAAAGATGCAAAACAGCACAATGATTAGATTATTTCTCAAAAATAAAAGAAAGGCAGCTATTCCTCAATGTATAAACAAAACAGTATTTGAAAAATAAACAGCTGCAGGTATATTATAGGTAGTACTCAGCTTAAAACTGTAGCAATACATAGTTGGGTAATTTCAATAAATATTTCCTGTGATATAAAAAGAGAACTAAAACACAGAAAAACATTATTGGTCATTGTAAAATATCATTTTCTTACTATGTTAGGGAGAAAAGCATATATTTCTCACAAATCAATTTCCACTTTTATATTTTAAAATATCTAACACTTAGAATGGGAAAGTAAAGTCATTACCTTTACAGTAAGGAATATTTGTATCTCATGTATGTTTGTGTCTTTTTTCTATGACTCATTTTAGATGTCCAGGTAATGGAAAATGTGTTCAAGACCTGCCAGGAAAGTCCACATGAATGTCTTTGTGAAGTAGCTGTTGCAAGTAGTATCGAAGTGGAGGAAAACGTGAGATTAGCAACAACTTTAAATTTGAGCTCTACACATAATCCAGAGCTGATTAGTAATAACGGTAACAACTTAGGGGTGAGGACTGAGGAGTTCATTAAGTGTCAGAACATGCTTCTGTTTCCTAAGCCTGATGAGATGCATGCTGCATATAGATCTCGTATGTCTCCTGTTCTTAAAGAATCCATCGGATATTCAGAGCATTTTATTCATGATTGTGACAGTCCAAAAGATCTGCAGTATCATAATTCTATTCTCCCTGCCCAAGAAATTCTTCAGGGAGGGAGGAAAACTGCTAAATGTACTGTGTGATGAAAAATATTGTACTTTACACCGACCATCACTACACATCCGAAAATGTACACAGGAGAGACTCCTCATACATGTAGTGAATGTGAGAAATCTTTCAGTAATGAAATACACCTTACAATACCTCAGAGAAAATATCCTGAGATATGTGGTGCGTACATCAAGTGTGAAAATTAATTTCTGAGAAGTCAGACCTGACGCTCCAACCTCGATCTCCAAGAGAAGACAAACCTTATGAATATGAGGAACGTCATAAAATTTCTGCCCAGAATTCAGCTGTCAGCACACATCAGAGATCTCACACAGAAGAGAAATCGTATGAATGGCATAAATGTGGGAAGACTTTTAGACTGAAATCATACCTCACTTTGCACCAGAGAAGACACACAGAAGAGAAACCTTATGAATGTAACAAATGTGAAAAGTCTTTCACCCAGAAGATACACCTTCGAGTTCATCACATAACACACACAGGAGAGAAATCTTATAAGTGTAATGAATGTGGAAAGTCTTTCCAAGGGAAGGGAAAACTTCGTGTTCATCAGAGAATACACACAGAAGTGAAACCTTATGAATGTAACCAATGTGTAAAGTCTTTCAGACAGAAATCTTCCCTCAAATTGCATCAAAGAACACACACAGGAGAGAAACCTTATGTGTGCAACAAATGTGGAAAGACCTTCAAGTGGAAGTCATACCTTGATGGGCATAATAGAACACACACAGGAGAGAAAACTTATGCATGTAGTGAATGCGGAAAGTCTTTCAAATGGAAGGTAAAACTCCATTTTCATCAGAGAATATACTCAGGAGAAACACCTTATGAGTGTAACATATGTGGAAAGTCCTTCACACAGAAGCCAAACCTCAACATGCATAAGACAATTCAAACAGGAGAAAAACCTTATGAATGTAACCGATGTGGAATGTCTTTCAAATGGAAGTCTTCCCTCAAATTGCATCAGAGAACACACACAGGAGAGAAACTGTACGAGTGCATCAAATGTGGTAAGACCTTCAGATGGAAGTCACATTACAGGAGGCATAACAGAATTCACACATATTAGAAACCTTAGGAATATAACCAAAGTTGAAAGTCTTTCGTGCAGTATTCACCCTTCAGGAAGCGTAAGATAGTTCACACATATGAGAAGCTTTAGCAATGTAATAAATAGGAAAGACAATTTAGTCTGTGGAAGAAAACTCAGCTTGTGTCACAGAACCAACACAAGATCAAACCCTTAATGAATGTAGCAAATGTTCAGTCTTTTTCCCAGAAGGCACAAGTCAAGATTTATCACTAAACACAAACAGGATAGAATCCTATGAATAAAATGAAAGGGAAAATTTTTTGAAGAACTCATGATTGAGTTTGCAAGATACCACACAGACACAGGATAAAAATCGTATGAATATAAGAATATGAAAAAATCCATCATGAACGCATGACTAAGTATAAAATGCACATAGGAGAGAAAAACCTTATGAATATTACAAATGTGGAAAGTGTTTGACCTGGAAGGCATACTTCTGTGTTCATCACAAACCTGATTCCCATAGAAGAAAAGAAAACTAATGAATAGAACAAATGTGCAATGACTTTTAATCAGAAGTCAGTCTTCAGTACATTTCAGAACATACACAATAGAGAAATAGAGAAATTCTGAGTAATGAAAAACATTTAGCTATGTATAGAATCTCTGTATATGGGAGCATTAGGGTAAGTCTTCTAAACAAAGTCAACCTTCAGCAAGCATTAAGAGCACTCACAGAAGAAATAATAGCATGTACGAAAATCTTTCTCAGAAACCTCTAAAAGCTGACTGTGTTGCTTAGTGGCAGAGTGCTAACCTATCAAGGATGAATGCCTGGGTTAGATTCCTCAATACTACGTGAAAAGAGCAAGGCAGAAGCAGCACTGTGGTTCAAATGGTAAAGTGCTAACCTTGAGCAAAACTAGCTCAGGCCCTGAGTTCAAGCCTAAGGATTGGAGAGAGAGAGAGAGAGAGAGAGAGAGAGAGAGAGAGAGAGAGAGAGAGAGAGAGAGAGAGAGAGAGAGAGAGAGAGAGAGAGGGAGAGAGAGACAGAGACAGAGAGAGACAGAGACAGAGAGAGACATAGAAAGAGAGAGAGAGAAGGAGAGAGAGAGAGAAAATGGGAGAGAGAATGAGAGAGAAACAGGAACTTCTAAATTTTACAGAGATAGAGAAGGAGAGAGAGAAGGAGACAGAAACTAATTTCTAAACTTTACAGTCTTTCTATTTCCTTACAAATTCGTCTATGTCATTCTTTCTGACAAAAGCACAGAATTCCATTGTGTAAAAATACCATATTTGATCTACTCATCAAGTGACGGGCATCTGAGTTGGTTCCATACCTTTCCTATAGTAAATAGTGCTGTGATAAATGTTATTGTTCTAGTGAATTTAGTATGTCCTATCTGGACGATTGGCAAGTAGTGAAATTGCTGGATAACAGGGGAGCTCTATGTTTAGTCTTTTTGGGATACTGCCATAGTGCTTTCCATAGTGGTTGAACGAGTTTGCAATCCCACCGGCAATGTAGTAGTGATCCCTCCTGGCCACATCCCCTCCACCATACGTTATTAGATTTCTGGATCTTGGCCATTCTAACTGGAGTGAGGAGGAAAAGGGAAAGAGGAACTGAAACTTTCTCTCCTTACAGATGACATGATTCTGTATTTGAAGAACCCTATAGACTCTACTCCGAAGCTGCTTGAGCTGACATAAAACTTTGGTAAGGTAGCAGGGTATAAAACTAACCCTCAATGTCAACTGCCTTCCTATATGCCAACAAATGAGAGGAATGAGGCAAGAATCAGGATAGCAACTCATTTTGCTATCAAAGAAAGTCAAATACCTAGGAATTAACTTAGAATGTAAAGCACCTTTTTGATGGAACTATAAACCCTGGAGAAGGAAATTAACGCAGAACTGAGGAAATGCAAAAACCTATGCTCCTGGTTTGGAAGAAGTAATATTGTAAAAATGGCAATCTTGATAAGGACTATCTACAAATTCAGTGCAATATTCATCAATATCCCAATGTCTTTCTTTAAAGAAACAGAAGAGGAAATCCAAAATTTCACGTGGAATAATAAAAGACCCCTTATAGTCTGTCTTCTTGCATGATACATAATGTTTAATCTCACATTCTCCACCAAAATCTCACCTTTCTCATTGAGACATAGGTGGCCCTGTTTACTAGCAGCAAACGCTCAAACGCGCAGTTTCAGGTGTCACCACTGCCTCTGTTACTGGGTAGATCCAACTCTGTCATCGATTCTGAGGTCTGCTCTGGGAGTCTTGGTCACAAGTTGTTCTGTGGCATCTGCTGCCAGCCTGTGCCTATTTGCTTCCTTTTCCTCCAGGAGCCTACAACAGGGAATGAAGTTCAGGCGCTGATGCTCTCCTTCATATGCAGGGCAGGATGAGCCCAACCCTCCCTCATCTTCCTCTTCCAACTTTTGGGAAAATATGTGCTGGCAGAAGTCCTCAGGTGTGGGGCATGGCTGATCCACACTTTTAATCCAGGCTGGTCAGTAGGCTGAGATCTGAGTATGGAAGTTCCAAGTCACCTAGAACAGGAAAGTCTGATAGATTCTTACTACCAAAAATAAAAACAGCTGGGAATGGAGTTTGGGCTCAAGTGGTAACGGGCTAGTCTTGAGTACAAATGCTTAGTGCCCAGGCCCTGAGTTCAGGCTCCAGCACTGCCAACAACCTCACTTTAGTGAGATTTTAGCTTTATCCATGTAGGCACATCTCACTGGAATCTTTGCTGGTAGAGATAGTCTTCATAATTTTGTCTCAAGGTAAAGGTCCTCCTGGGGTAGTTCACAAAAGGTGTCATGGAGAGAGGAGCCCCACTTGCTCCAGGTTTGAAGATGGCATAGGTCATGCCAGCATGGAGTTGGCACATCAGTCTTTTTCCTAGCACCACCTACCAGTGAATGTCAAATGACATTGATTGTTGTCGGATTGTGTTATTGAAGTGCCCCATTAAGGGCAGTGTTAGCACATCCAAACTTGGATACCAGGAATGCTGAAATCTCAAAGCTAAGATTTCTGTTGGCTACAGAAATGCTGGTGTGTCTGTTATTCACTAAAAGTTCAGGTGCAAAGATTCTGAAGCATGATGCCATGTGTTTATTCCATTTAGTAAAATTATTTTAATGCACTGTATAAGTTAAAACATTTGATAAGAGTCAGGGGTAGTGAAAACATTGTTCTTGAATTCAGGTGTCTGGCAGGGTAATGGGGGGGTGTTGGTGGCTGGAACTATGAAGCTGGAGCTGCTATCAAACCATGGATCATGTTCCTCTTTGTCTGGGAGAAATGACTCCAAAGATGAAATTTGAATGGTGAGGAAAAGATGATGATGTACTCAGGAAATTTCTCCTAAAAAATGCTCATGTGGAAGTGGGATGGGGGCTGGGCATATCTGAGGCAGAGCTTAAGGGGGCTTCTCATGGCGTTGAGAATGTTCCTTGTGACTTCAGGCATGCAGCAGGGTGTTTTAGATGGCCATTGTGAGATGGATGGAATAAGACTGGAGACAAAATGAATGCTGGGATCCTGCAATGCTCTTGCATGAGTGGCTGGTGGCTCACCTGAAAGAACTAATTATGTCTAAAAAAGAAATCAGGAATTTGTTTTGTTTAGATAATACCTGTAATCCGAGGCATATTCAGGATCCTGATCTTAGTATTGTGGTTTAAAACCAACCCAGCAAAGGGAAGAATGCATGAGCAAGAACAAAGATTGAAGTAGAGCTGTGGCTCAAGAGCTAGAGTGCTACCTTGAGCAAAGAAAAGCTAAGAAAAAGCTCCAGGTCTTGAGTTCAAGGCCAGGAATGAAAGAAGGAAGGTAAAAAAAGGGAAGTATGTGAGGAAGGGAAATATATAAATGAAAGAGAGAAGGAACTAGAAATTTAAAACTAGAGAATATTTAAAATTCATCAGTCCTTCTAAGAAAAGTGTTGGAGTATGGGTTCTATATGTGGTGAACTGGAAGCCCAGCAGTGACTTGTTTACCAAAGAGTCACCATGATGAGCAAAGGATAGAAATCTGCATGAGCCTCTTAGCGGATGGAATTTAACAGGTTGACAGGATTAGCTATTTCTTTCCAAAACTATTTTTCCAAAGCTATTTTTTCCAGCATTCAGAATTTTTCTTTTTTGGTACAATTTTACATAACTTGTCATTTTGTGGATATATATATATATATAACTTGACAGTATATATACATATATAATTTGATATTTTTATAAATTTAAAGTATAACTATTTTTGTGTTTTCTTAACACATTCTATGATTCTTCTTTTACAGGACTATTTCATAATTCAAGTTTACTGTGTTTTGACATATTTTACTCATGTTTAATGCTTCCCATTAATTATTTTGAGTAAGATAAACTAGGATGAACATGAATAAAGAACAGGGAAGATGAAATGTAGCTAAAATAGAAATGCAAGTATTGGAAAGGATTGGAAAATAAAGAATTTGAAACGATAGGATTTGAATATAAAAATGAAAAAAACTGTTATCTACCTAACAGATGGCATTCCAAGTATTATCAGTTTTGCAGCTAAGCTTGAGTATAGTTTTATTATCAAATTAAATAAAATATAGTTATACTTTTGCAATTGGTATATAAAATGCTTGACATTTTTATGAAAGACAGCTCAGTTTCTATCATATGTTCATAAGTAACTGAGAAATTGTAGCTATTGAAAATACAGACTCTTTTGTTTAAATTCTTAGCCTGGTAAATTTCAGCTTCCTATAATTTTATAACTCCCAGAAAAACTGTTTCTTACTGTGCACATCAGTATATTGAAGCTGATACAAATTTAGCAGCTAAACAGGCAGATTTGAAAAAAAATGCTAATAAGCCATACTAACACTGTGTTTTCTGTAGAAGAAATAAGAAATTGCTAAGGATTTTGCATATCAAAGTTGAAGTCTGTTAAAATTTCAGAAGGAAAATAATGAACATGCCTATTCATTGATAATTTTGGAAGAAAATTCCAAATATAACATTCTTAAAAGACACCAATTAAAAACCAGGTGCTTTTGTGCCAATAGCAAATTAGTTTTTTTATTTTAAATAAGGAATAAGATTCTATAAATGTCAAATGATATTTCTCTTGAAAAGAGTACATATAATTTGGTCACTAATATTAAACACTTGTATAGATGGATAGATAAATAGATAGATAGATAGATAGATAGATAGATAGATAGATAGATAGATAGAACATATATGTATGATTTGTGTACATATGTGGTAGGCAGGTTGACCTTTATAGCTTGAAATTGTACTTCCATTATAAAATTCATTACTTGTTGATGCCCACATATCTCTATTTTTATTGTGTTTTATTGTCAGGGTGATGTATAGAGGAGTTAGACTTATATTCATCAGGTAGTGGGTACATTACTTCTTGAACATTGATATCCTTTCCTATGCTTTTCTCCCACTTTTATTCCCTCCCCCCTCTCCCACTTATCTTGTTTTTCCCTTATCTTCCCATTTTCAAATACACAAATAAATGTATATACAATATACCAGGTACCAAATTGAGATACACTAAAACATAAGATAAACCTTAAGGGGAAAAGAAGAAAAAAGAAATAGCTTCACATACTACATCAAGAACAACAAACATAAAAATAAACCTCTCATTTCCATATCCTGCAGTTAATTTTGCTTAGCTTCATCCTATATGCCATATGTACATAGCTTTTGAGCTATTATGATCCTCTATTAGGAGAATCCTAACTGTATACTCGATTTTTAATATCTATTTTATCTTTAATATGTTCTCTTTTGGTGGTACTGGGTTTTAGTTCAGAACCCTGAGTTTGTGAGGCTTTCACTTTAATGCTATACTCTCATTCTAGTCCTTTTTGTTTATATATATATATATATTTTTTCTTTTTGCCTAGTTGAGATGACTGGCATATGTCACTGTGAGCCATTGTACTTGATATGCCTTTTCTAATCTAGACTTTTTCACTCTACCTCTAGCTCCCTATTCCTACTGATAGACTTATATCCATTAAAATAAATTCTTTAGTGCAACTTGATGGATTGTACGTGCCCAGCCAACATCCTTCATACCAAGACTGATGGAGAACACTGGAGATTCTAATGCCTAATGCTTTCTAGACTCATTAACACAGCAACAAATCAAACAAATTATATCAGTGCCTGTCAGTAATGGAGACAACAATGTAGCTGCCACAGTGGAGCAGAAGTATTTTTTATTTTAATAAATGTATTTTATTGTGGGGGGATGTATGGAGGTGTTACATTCATCAGTGGGTACATTACTTCTTCAACATTGATACCCTTCCCACATTTTTATCCCCTCCAAATCATTTTATTATCTTGTATGCACTCCTCTACATAATTTCCTCAGGTGTTTCAAACCTCTTTTCTTCTTATTTCCTTTTATTTTCATTGTTATAGCTTCACAAATACAAGCAAGAAGTTATTTTACTTACAGGCAGGAATTCTAGTGAATGTGCATTTCTTCTTGATTCTTTACCAATGCTAATATGCTATTAGATTTGCCAATAAGCATGTCCATGGGAAAAAACTTTAATATCATCTCCCTTCTAAATTCCTTGTCTCTTTCTGTGTTTCTACTCATAACTAAAATTGTATACTTGGATCAGGAGTT
Organism: Megascapheus bottae; assembly: GCF_031878675.1. NCBI lineage: Eukaryota > Metazoa > Chordata > Mammalia > Rodentia > Geomyidae > Megascapheus > Megascapheus bottae. The sequence goes on from NW_028327853.1 coordinate 325,881, forward strand.
TGGCTTAGTGGTAGAGTGCTTGCCCAACATGCATGAAGACCCAGATTGGATTCCTCGGTACCACATACATAGAAAAAAAAGCCAGGGAGTAGAGTCTATAGGATTCTTTAAATACAGAATCATGTCATCTGCGAAGAGGGATAGTTTTATTTCCTCTTTCCCTACTTGGATCCCCTTTATGCTTGCTTCTTGCCTTATTGCACTGGCTAGGAATTCTAGTACTATGTTAAAGAGTAGTGGAGAGAGTGGGCATCCTTGTCTCGTTCCTGATTTTAGAGGGAATGGCTTTAGATTTTCACCATTAAGTGTAATACTAGCAGTAGGTTTCTCATACACAGCCTTTATTACATTGAGGAATGTTCCATGGATTCCTAGTTTCTCCAGAGCTTTTAACATGAAGGGGTGTTGGATCTTGTCAAATGCCTTTTCTGCGTCTATTGAGACAATCATGTGATTTTTGTCTTTGCTCCTGTTGATGCGTTGAATTATATTAATTGATTTGCGTATGTTGAGCCAGCTTTGCCTCCCTGTGATGAATCCAGTTTGATCATAGTGTATAATTTTTTGATGAGTTGTTGTAGACGGTTGCCCAGTATTTTGTTGAGAAGTTTTGCATCGATGTTCATCAAAGAAATGGGTCTATAGTTCTCTTTCTTTGATGAATCTCTGTCTGGTTTGGGGATGAGGGATATACTGGCTTCACAGAATGAGTTTGGTAAAGAACCTTCATTTTCAATTTCGTTGAAGAGCTAATTAAAACGACCTCCAGGATAGTGAAACAAAAGCCATATAATGAATGATTGTTGTCCTTAATGTACTATGTTGTCTCTCATCTCCTTTGCTGTCCCTTGTTATCTCATATTGGTATAGTATCTCACTTTGTTATCTAATATATTGAATTTATTTGTATTTGGATATTTGAAATTTGATAGGGAAGGGGGGAAAACCAAGACAGGTGGGGGGTGTGGGGGGGGAGGGAAATGGGTACCAAGACATGTGAAAGGGTATCAATGTATGTGAATTAACGCACCTTCTATCTGGCAAATATCATGTAACCCTTTTACTAATTACAATAAAAAAGAAAAAAAAAGATGAAATAACATTATGGCTATTAAGTAAAAAAAAAAAGCCAGAACTGCTGCTGTGGCTCAAGAGGTAGAATGCTTTGAGGAAAGAAGCCCAAGGACAGTGCTTAGCCCCTGAGTTCAAGCCTCAGGACAGGCAAAAAAATAAATAAATTAAAATAAAATAAAATTGTATATTCTCTGAAATTTTGAGAAGAAATATATTTATTCTATTATTAAATCTGATTTTAAAATATGTACTCCAAACTTATTATGAAATTTAGAATAAATACTGCATAGACATTTCTAAAGATAAAGATATTGTTTATCTTTATCTTCTCTTTTTATAACCTTTTTATAGCCTTGATGTAAGTACCACTCAGCTTTGTGTGGTATTTTACAATATTCTTGCACTCAACTATTTTAAATCCTTCTCGTGTTAAATTTAATCCCTGTTGTTCTGGATGACTTAAGTAGCTAAACAGAGTACCTGTGAATGGGTAAATTATAATGAACAGAAATATATCAGTTCAAAGTTTTGGCTTCTGAGAAGTCCAATGTCAGATTCCAGTTTCAGCCAAGGACCTTTTTATCCTGTCAATCTGGGGCAAAAAAAGAAGGTAGAATCTTGACTCAACCTTCAAGAGTCTCTCAACTCTACACCATTGGTGATAGCTCCATCAAAGTAAGTGGAACTCTCACGACCCAATCATCTCTTAGGAGACCAAATGTTACAGTCAAAGATAAATTGTCACATGATATTTGGATTGGATAAACACCCAGCCATAGCATAGAATATGGTCTGAAATAGTTGCCTCCATTGTGATCTTCTGATACTCCCTAAAATTATTGAATGGATTTCTGTGTCATATAACATATCAAGTCAGAGAGTATGATTTTGGTCCATGGTTGTTTCCTCTCGTTCCCACATCTACTCCCTGGCTCTTCACCTGAAGATTGAAAAAGCCTCTGAACATACCATTCTTGTTGCTCACATTACTACTTTTACTCCCCCCACTTATATTTCACTTTAATTTTAAGACTTGAATAAAGTACCAGTTTCCCTTTTATATTTTGCCATATTTTTTCAAAGCCTTTCCTCCACATATGTATATAATATATATAGTCCAGTTATATATTTATGTCTATATATATGCATAGTTACTTCACTGTGGCACTCTGTGAGTATGTGTATAATTAATGGTTGCACAGAAAAACTATAATATGACTTTTTGATATGTTTTACTAATTATTTTGCCATCTTTGAGACTGATGATAGATAGATATAGATGAGAGAGAAACAGAGAGAAGAGATGAGAGATCATATGCAGTACCTGTGTGTGTGTGTGTGTGTGTGTGTAATTAATTGTTGCACAAAGAAGCTATAGTATACATTCTTATTTTTTATTGGTTATTTTTCATGTTTGGGATGATAGAAGATAGACAAATAGATATAGATTAGAGAGATACAGTGCGCAAGTGAGGAGCAAACAAGTAAGAGAGAAAGAAAGAGATGAAATAGAGATCATATGCATTATGTGTGTATTTATGTGTGTAAATAAGTAGTGATTGCAGAGAAACTATAATGTACATTCTTGGATTTTTTTTTACTATTTTTCCATTTGGGATGATAGATAGTAGATAGATATAGGATAGAGAAAGAGAGAAGAGAAGAAAGAGAGAGGTAGAGAGAACTCATGCTCAATGATGATAGAAACCAAATAAAAATTAAATCAAAAATTATTATACACACACACAATGACAAAGAGAGAAAAACAGAAGACAAGAGACAGAGACAGCAAGCTCTGTGTTGATGACTGTTTGCTGTCTCTGTCTCTTGTTTTCTGTTTTTCTCTCTGTCATTTTGCGTGTGTGTGTGTGTGTGTGTGTGTGTGTGTGTGTATGTTTATATGCATGTGTGCTTTGTTTCAATATTCACTGAACATCTTTCAGCCAAGTAGACTATCATGAAGTTCTTATGAGTTGTCAGACATTAAACATTTATTTAGAGTCCTTAATGAGTACCGGCAGTAGATGGAGGAGAAAAAAATCCCTTGGTGCCAATGAAAGAGAAAAAAGTGAAGAACTGGAGTCTAGTAGCTAGAAGAAAAAAATCATGTACGATGGTAAGATGACTTAGGGAAAAGGATTAAGAATGTAAATGTGAATGATCATAGGTTGAACTTAAAAGCAATCCTGTAATAGATCGAACTGAGAGTCTATATTTTATGTTTCATTTTACAAATGAAGTTTAGTAACAGAACCACCTTCTCAATGAAATGTGAAGCAAATCCGCATTCTCTTTTAGAAAGTTTCATAAGGAAAATAATTTTAGGAAAATCCAATCTTTTTTGTAATCATAAAGCATAAAAGTATTTTTGTTTGATGAAATTGAACAATATAGTTGACCAATTTGTCCAATGTAATGATTGAAAAATAGAACTAGAGAAAATATGTTTTACATAAGAGTGACCATCAAATTATTTTGCTTCAAAAATTACAGTTCATTTAAGAAGTTTTGAGCAGAGGAATTATTTCCCAATTGAAATTAGAACTTAAACTTGAGGCATGGTTCCTTTGCTAGAGCATCATATGACTGAGCTCATTCCCTCGTACACCACCAAACTCTCCAAAACAAAAAACCCACTCCCCAAAAACCCCTAGTAATTAAGATATTTTAAATTATCGTGTATCTTACCATAGTGAACTTGTGGGGCTGCAAAAAAAGTGCTATAATGTTAAATCTGATGAGAATGAGAAGACAAAAATATATGAAATGAAGAATTTCACTAAAACTTAAAAAATTACATTTTTGCTAGTAGGGTAGAGGAAGAAGTGATGGCAAGCTTCAATAAGGTTGTGTGATGCTAAAAGTGACTATCAACTTTGAATATACTTCAGAACTATAACACTACTCTAAATGGTATGGATAACATACATGGTTGTATTTGTCTGTATAGAAGACAACTTCAAAGTAACAGCTTCTATCAAAAAATGACTAAATGCCAGCTCTTAGCAGTAAGAATGAAACAAAAGAAATTCCACCTCACTTCAGTTAGAATGGCCATTATCAAGAAATCTAATAACAGCAGATGTTAGTAGGAATATGGCCAAAAGGTAATGATACTACAAGATTGGTGGGAGTGTAAACTTGTTCAACTATTCTGGAAAGCAGTATGGCAATTCCTCAAAAGACTAAGTGTATAGCTTCCCTATGACCCAGCAACCTATTCCTGGGCATTTACCCAAATATCCAAAAACAAGGACAAACTAAAGCTATTAGCACAACCATGGTCATTGCAGCGTTATTCACTGTAGTTAAGATATGGAACTAATCCAGATGATTCTAAGTAGATCAATGGATCAAAAAGATGTGGTATTTGTACACAATGAAATTTTATGCTGCCATCAGAATGGCATTGCTCCATTTGTAAGAAAATGGAAAGATTTGGGAAAAAAATCATATCAAGTGAAGGAAGCCAGACCCAAAGAAACATAGGCTCCATGGTCTTCCTCATTTGTACTCATTAGTATTCTTCTAGCAGAGAATCACAGTACCTCAAAACTATGTACATATGGCCATATAAGATGAGGCTAAGGGAAATAAACTCCAGGATATGGAAACAAGAAGTTACCTTTGTGATTGTTGTTCTTAATGTACTAAGTGAAGTTATTTCTTTTCTCTTTTTTTGTCCTCATGTTTTATCTCATGTTTTCACTATATCTAACTTTGGTATCTGGTATATTGCATGTACATTTATTTGTTTATTTGAAATAGGGAAGAGAAGGGGAAAAACAAGATGGTTTGGAAGGGGGTGGTGAGAGGGAAAATGGGAGAAAAACATGAGAAAGTGTATCAATGTTCAAAAAGTAATATAGCTACTACCTGACAAATGTAACTGTAGCTCCTCTATACATCACCCCAAAATACATACAAGAAAGAAAGTAAAAAAAGTAGTCAGGCCCAGAATGTCAACGGGTGCATTGTTTTACATGGAGAAGCAAGATTCAGAGTATAAACTTATAAATAAATACTGTGGATAGGATGCAAGTATATGCAAATATGTCAACTAAAATATGGTAGATTCAAAAGAGAACTTAAATAGTGAAATTCCTTAGAAATGCAAAGTCAATGCTCAACAAAGTAAAGACCAGAAAGCAGCTACTTGAAAGGAGTTGGATCAATGAGGAAAAGGTAGTTGTATGAAGAGGAGGAAATGGGGAACAATGCAGTTAAGAATCCAATGCATATCTTACAAAATTAAGAGTGAAGGAATGTATGGGTAGAGGAGAGTTGAGTGAGAAAGCTGAAAGGATGGCATTGATCAAGATGTATTGTCTTCCTAAACTGCTTTGGGTAAAGGCAATTCCTTGGTAAAATTACTTAAAGATTATTTTTTAAAAAACTGTGGTAAAGCGCTTTCATGATTTTTTTTTGCCAGCCGTGGGCTTGAGCTCAGGGCCTGGGCACTGTCTTTGAATTTTCTCAAGGTTAGAGCTCTTCCACTTGAGCCTCAGCACCATTTCTGGCTTTTTTCTATGTATGTGGTACCGAGGAATCGAACCCAAGTCTTCGTGCATGCTAGGCAAGCACTCTACCACTAGGCTAAACTCCCGGCCGCTTTCATGATTTTGACCGATGTATTAACGTGCCTTCAGTGTCTCTATGGGCTCATATGGAAATGATCACCAAACTGACCAAAAGAATGACTGACTAGCTGGGTAGTAGTGGTTTACACCTGTAATCCTAGCTACTCAAGAGGCTGAGATCTGAGGATCACAGTTCAAAGCCAGCCTGGGCATGAAAGTCTGTGAGACTTTTATCTCAAATTAACTGCCAGAAACCCCAAAGTGGCTCTGTGGGTCAAGTGGTATGGCAGTAGCCTTGAGCTGAAGAGCTCATGGACAATGCCCAGCCTGATAGTTCAAGTCCCACAACTAACAAAAAAAATGTAATTTGTAATAATGCTAGCCTCGAGTTGAAGAGCTTAGGTACAATGCTGAAGTCCACAATTCAAGCGCCAGGACTGATCCAAAAAAATAGGAATGGGTCACTAGACAATAGCGAGGATTAAATACTTGGTCCAGTTTATAACAAAATTAGAAACTGATGAGTAGCATGATAGAGATTGTCTTGTGTAATTATAAAAAAGCAACATTTATCCAGATGTAGTCTAACTTTATTCCAGCATTGAAGGAGCACTTCAAATTCTTACCCTAAAGGATGAATCAAAATTAGGACTAGTATTAGACAGATAGAAGAATAGAGATTTGATGTTCTTTTACACAGAAATATGATCATAAATAGCAGTATGCCATTACATATTCCAAAATAGCCAGAAGAGTAGATGAGAGTTAATCTGAACACCCTGAGATGAAACCCACAGTTCATAAATGTAATGAAACATTCCACTGTAGCAAAGATGTATAAAATTGCTGTCAGTTCAGAATTTCTTATAAATAAATATATTAAACTGATAAGTGTAGAAAGATTTCGATGTCATCGTGGTTTGTGTTAATAAATCCTCAAATAAGCTTAAGATTGCTGTTATTTTCAGGTTATGAAAGGCAGTAGAATTTTAAATAATGCTTAAGTTAGCCATTGAACTCAGGAACTGTGGGCAGTCCATGAATTTCTAGTCAAACTCTCTTTCCTGTATCACAAACATTAAGGCTAGCTTAATAAAATAGTTAGAAAATAAATACATCATTAGAAACTTCATTAAAAATACAAAAATGGCCAAAGGTAGAATTCACATCCTCACACATAAAGTAAATATGAGCAAAATAAAATATAATGATGTGTCATTTTCCATTAAGTAGGCTTAATTTAAAAATATTACAAAACAAAACTGTATCGAACGGATTAGTAAGTGGATATTTACATACTGAGACATATTCCCCACAGGTATATTTTTCAAGGATGTTCTTTTATTTAATGGCTTATATCGGTTATACAGGCAGTGAATTTCATGGAATGATAGTTTCTAACATGCAACAAATTTGATTGAATACTACCTGCTAGAATTCTGATCATTGTATGTATGGAAATGTGAACAATTTCTCTATTAAACTTCTCCATTCCAGTTTCCTTCAGATATATTTCCCTGAGTATATCTCAATATACTTCCTACAACTGTGATTTGTTCCTTTTCTACTCTGTCCTTTATTATTCACCCATGCTACTTACCCTTTATTCATTTTTTCAAATCTAAATCTCTTCTTTCTTTAATCCTTACCAATTCTTTTGGTTCACCTTTTACACATGTGCAATTCTATTTCTCTCTGTGACTTTCATACTCCTCCATATTTCAGTGTCTACTCAATGTTCAGGTAAGAATTTTCTGAACAGGATCTGTCCCCCAACATGGCAGAAAATTCATATGAAACACAATACTACTCACTCTAGCCTCTTATGTTGCCTCTCAATGATTCAGTGGTAACTAGGTAAAAATTCTGTGCCCTGAGTGACTTGACTCTGTCAACCCCATCATCAAGCTCATATGGCGCACTTCCCTCATCCCTCCTAGCACTCTCTACTTCCTCCACTGAACTTCTTGCTTCCTGAGGCCTCTGAAACTAGTTCAATCCTTTATCTTCAAATGCATTACTATTTCTATAAGGGGAACTTCCCAGATGGTTGTTTCTTTTTCTCACTCTTCTCTCCTTGTTAGCACTTATGCTAAATTTAATTAAGTATTTGGGGATGGAAACTTTTATATTTTATTTTTTATTGTCAGGGTAATATATGGAGATGTTACACATACATTCGTCAAGTAGTAGGTGCATTACTTTTCACACATTAATACCCCTTCTCATGTTTTCATTCCTTTCCCTCTCTCCACCCCTTCCCAATCATCTTTTTCCCTCTTTCTCTTTCCTATTTCAAATAAACAAACAAATATATATACAACAAAGTCAGAGAGAGTATTGGAAACTCTTTCTTTTGCCAGTGCTGGGCTTGAGCTCAAGGCGTGAGCACTGTCCTTGGACTTTCTCAAGGTTAGAGCTCTACCACTTGAGGATCAGTAGCACTTTCAGCTTTTTTCTATGTACGGTGTACCGAGGAATTGAACCTGGGTCTTCGTGCATGCAAGGCAAGCACTCTACCACTAGGCCAAACTCCTGGCCTCAGAAACTCTTTTTCTTTAATCACATATTTTTTTCCAGAAGATTGAAACATTAGTAAGACAGAATATGCATCTTCATTTCCTTCTATTACCTTGAGGCTCAGTGATACATTTTTATGTAACTAGGTCACTACTTTCAGACATTGTTAAAACATGCTTTTCAACTTGCTTTATAGCCCATCTTTTTAGACTCATTCATTTATCTTTGGATACTTTGCAATTATTGCAGCAGTAGTACAAAAAGAAATAAAGGTTAGATATTCAATTTTTAGCAACCACATGGAGCTTTATGTTCCATCAATAAGAAAATCATCCTGCAAGTCAAGCTTTTCAAGAGAGAAATGTAGTTTTTTTAGGAAAGAGATAAATTCATTCTGCTCTCATCAAGACAAAGACTGAATGACAGAATTATGTTTTATTATAAGCCATAACTTAAAGTAGATACCCCAAATGGCATAGAGTTGTTTCAGCTATGCAGAAAGATTTGTCTGATTTACTCTTTCTGCACAAGAGTGAAAGAAAGGAAGAGAAGTTGCAAATTTAGGCCTAGCCCACCAATAGGTAGAACTTCAATATAATAATCAAGATGACCAGAAGGATCATGTGAATATCCACAGAACTGCTTACCTCTTTAGAGAGAGACATAACCATAACAATATTGCCCCAAAGCAATAGAAAATGGCTAACAGGAGATCATATACAATAGCCTAGGGCAACAGGTCTGCCTCTACCATGAGATATCTAGACATTATCACACTTGGTGTTCAGGTGACTAGAGGTGCAGTTAACATAGAAAACAACCTAGAGTGTCACCAAAGCCAGTAGAATGTCAGCTACCTAGTTGTATCCTCCAATGAGAAAAGGCAGCCACTGAACCTCAGCAAGTAGCAGTGAAAGGAGTACATTCTACCAGGAATAGAGATCAAAGACACACCAGGACATAGACCCATTATTTCCTTTCAGGGAACAAATCACATTAGTTCTCAATTTCTGTACTGCAATATATCTGTTCACTTTTAAGAAAGTAAATGGAGAATTTGTATATTAAATAAAATATTGAATGGAAAGACATAAGAACTGCTATAGTGTATATGTTTGTATTTAAATATATTTGTATATGAATACATATATATATTTAAATATAGACTGGATAAATCAAACAACAAGAACATATTCTCTCACAATTCTATACATTAACAGTCCATAAGGAAGCTGATGACAAGATGGGTTTCTGATAAGGAAGGGATCCATCTTTTGTTTGCAGATAAGGACTGTCTCTTAATTACATTTTTCTCTTATGAAAATACTGTATGTCTGTTTTGTGTGTGTATAGTCCTGATATCTTTTTCTTTTGTTGGGCTCCACATATAGGATCAGCTTTTGCTCACACTTTAAAGACCCTATCTCTACATAAAGTCCTTAAATGCAATAAGACTTATAAATTGTTTCATGTGCTGTAGGAGTAAAAGAGAATTTCATTGTTACCAATCATAAAGATGTGATTTGAATGAAAAGAGTCTAAGAAATGATTAAATAATAGCACCTATAAATATTACTGATTAAAGAAAATACAGTAATAATGTTTTGAAAGACATGAATAAAATGCCTCAACTTAACTGCAAGGGAGTGATTCATGTGTAAATGAATTTGTAAAGATATCAATATGTATGTACATAGATTGTTAAATATTAAACCTTGGATGGGGAGCAAAAGATTAAAAAGTAAACAGTCCAAAGGAATGAATGAGAATTTAGTAAGTCTATCATATTTTCATAATTTTCACATATGTTCAAAAATGATATGCATTGATTTTTGTGAAATAGAAAGGTGTTATTGTGTATATTTTATTTGGTAATTATTTTTTCTAGCTTTACATAATAATATTTAAAGCTGAGAGGCCATTTACAAATTATTTAAATCCCAACGTTCTCAAGTACAAGTAAACATAATTACCTCAGAGAATCCCTGGTAGAAGTCAGTGCTAATTCACTTAAAAGTGTAAACAATATGGATGAGGCTCTTTGTATTATTTCACCATTTAGTTACATTTCTAAACAGTTTCATTACAAGCTTGCAGGCATTATATTTCAACAATGTAACACAGACATATCATTGGAATAAAAAGTATTTCTGTTTATCAGCTATCATAATTTCTCTTCTCTTTTACTAACAGCATTTAGGAAAAAAACGGTCTCCTGGGGCATTGCTCATCTTCAGAGAGACCCAGACATCATGTTTTCCTTTCCCCTTTAACTCTTCAACTTTGTCCTGTCTTTGATATAAAAGTTCTTTTTATATAAAACAGCACTTGGTGGCTAAAATTTAAACCAAAACATATTTGTTTCTCTGAATGAAGGAGATAAATGGCACATTGACAAACTTCCTTTACTCCTGAGAGTTCAATTCCCTGATGGCTCAAAGAGGAAGTCAAAGTGAGTGTAGTGTTTTCATAACCTAATGATTAACCTGCCATTGTTACCCTCCAGGGTTTGTCTTTTTTTCTGCACAGATTAAACAACCAGAAGGTAAAACAAGTGTTTGAAGCAGAAAGACCAAGTTTATGTGAAAGCAAAAGGAAAACAAACAGATTCTCCATCAGGAAAGGGGTCCTAGATCTAGGAGCCCAGTGAAATTATCTCAGAGGGTCATTGACTACAATTTGTGTCTCTGCCCTTACTTCCTCCTTGGGGATTTAAATCACTGCTTGTTTGATGATTGGTGCATGTGTCCCTTGAACAACTCTTCTCACTGGTCCAGCAAAAACCTATGGAATTATGAGAACATGAAAAGCCATATGTGCCACATGTTACCTGTTATGTATTATCCATGCTTTTTATCTCTATGTATCAGTTTAAGGAAGATTATCTCTTCTTCATCATGAAAATAATCTATGAATTCTCATTTAAGATGTCTAGATGAGGAAACCTTAAGCATTGTAAGAATCACTACTTAGAGAAAAAAATCACATAAAATAATGCACAAAAAATCTAACCAGCCATCTGAGTACACAACCCATTATTAAGATTCCTTTGGTGTAGCATCCTTTCATTCAGATTTAAATTTCAGGACTTCAAAGTGTTGGAGATGTTACAATTTCAATAATATGGATATACTAACTTGAAGTTATACATAAAATATTTTATGACTATGAGTTTAGAATAAACTAGCCATGCATGGTCTTGAGGTTTGACTTCAAGTCAGTCCTAAGAATCCAAGGGAATTTTGTAACAGAAATTTGATCACTGTCCATTGTCCCTATCTGCCGGGGCCTCCCGGCAGCAAATTGGGGTTCCTGAAATAAGGGGCAGGGACTTGAAAAATTAGAAGAGAGACAAACACATCGGGTCCAGGAGGTCTGCAGCCCAAGCAAAAACTGCCGCCTCGTTTATTCTTAACACAAAGTTTTTATCCCCTCCCGAGACCAGGGCCCTCCCAGGTGTTACATTCAGATCGTTAATCAGGGAGCTGTTGAGGGTTACATTCATATGGTAAATCTCAGATCAATTGAACAGGAGAAGGCCAAAAAACAATAAGACAATCAAGCAATTATCTGATGCAAATCAAAGTACAGTTTGTTTCCACTCTTGCTCCCGACATATCCCCCGTCTTTATTTTAAAAGAAACACAAGTGCAATTTCTATTCTTTTCACTATCTCTAATATCTCATTATCCTGTCTCACTTTCCAAAAATGACTGGTCCCTTCATCTAAAGGGGATAGATGGGCGGAGATTCGGCTTCTGTGACTTCTTCAAGCTGACTCAGGGGCGTTGTCTCTGTGCTTGACCAGGGACCTTAAAAAGCCTAGCCTGTTTATTAGGGATTGCAAGGATTAGATATCAGGAATAATAATTTACTCCAAACTAGAGATCATATTTGACATTTAACAACTGCACAAACCATCTTTGGCTACAATAGTGTAGTTACATAGCACCCATTTGCAAAAGCCTTTTCTTGATTGTCTGGGGAACTAAATTTCTGCAACCTTAACAATGCTTCAGTTGTCAGATCTAAACAGATTAATAGAGACACAAGTCTCAGATCCACAAACTTTTCCTGAATTTGTGGCTGGTGTCAAAAATAAATAAATAAATAAATAAATAAAAATTTTGCTCAATTAGGGCTTTAAACTATCCACTATCACAGAAGATTGACAAGTTCCTGCCCAGTTATGAAAGGCACGGGCATTAGTAAGGCATGCTTACAAACTATTCTATGACCTCCCGGCTCTGATTAATTTGATCGGCCAAGCACAAGTGACTAAGATCTGACACCATCTCTGCCATCCAAGCAGAGGCTTTCTGCGTCGTGTCCCAGTAGAGTTTCCCCACACAGGGATAAATGTCCCATTGGCAATTCACTTGCTTAGTTGCTGGACTTGAACTCAGGGCCTGGGCACTGTCCCTCAGCTCTCCAGCTCAAGGCTAGCACCCTGCCACTGTGAGTCCTGAGCTTGGTACTTGAGTGCTGTCCCCCAGCTGTTCAGCTCAGAGCTAGCACTCTGCGGCTTCAAGCTCCAAAGCAACTCTGCCTTAATAGCACTCTGCTGCCAGATTAGACACCACAATCTCACAGGGACTTTGCTTTGCCCGGGGTTGGCTCAAAACTGCAGTTTTCAGATCAGTGAGTCCTACAAACGGCCAAGTATCTCCAATAGAGCAACAAGGTGGTAGACACAGAAATAGTCTCTAAGCATGAGCTTACCTAGAACCTGGAAAAGGCCAAAGTTACATCTGAATAAGGATTGCTGTTCTTCTCCAATGGGCTAGCTGGAAGTTACAAGAGCAAGCTGAAATAGCAATTAAGCAATTACTTTGGTAGTCCTGATTTTCCTTTTCTCTCTTTCTTTAAACATGTAAGACAACTTCACTTTCAAATATTGTTTAGAAACCCATTTTCAATGTTCTTAATAACTTTTACTGATACTGGCTTAAACAATTAACACCTTAGCCTTTATTTGCAATTGAAAAACCTTTAAGGGCACAAAGAGCTCCTGCCCTCAGGCCCCCTAGGGCCCAAGGCACTCCTCTTGCCTTTTAGAAAAAAGGGGCTCTTATGCAGTTTAGATTACTGTCTAAAACTCCAACGACAGTTTAAACTCAAATAACAGTTTTTCCCTAATGCAAGAACTATAGACATCAGTGCACCAAAAGTCCAAGTCTGGACTTAGTTTTCTTCCTTCTTTTTTTTTTTTTTAACATTCCTTTAAAATACTAATCACATTATCCACATTTTACCATCAGATTTCTAGTGTCAGTTTGCAAGAAAGGACAGGCAAAGTTTCTGACGTTAATGAACAATTTTACATTTAAATCTCTAATACATGTTTCCAAACTTTAACTTAAAGTAATAAATCCCAAATTCCCTAACACCTCTGAGCTGAACAGGATACAATGTTTACAATGTAAACAGCTGTATGCCCTGCAATAAAATGCAGATTTCAGGATCTAGAAAAATATTTACCAGTTTTTCTTTAAGACAACACAATAATTCTTTGAGACATTGTAAAACATCCAAACCTAATATTTTTCTTGAAGTTTTAAGCTTAGATTTACCCAATTGTCTTTGTGTTTAAGTATAAATTTATCCTTTTTTTTTTCAGCATGCTGACAATTTAACCTTGAACATGTTCACTCACTCATTCACACACATTCATACTCAAAGATCATAAAGCGCGCAAAATTAATATCGGCCGTTCAATTTCCGGAAGTTTGTGTCAAGAGAGTTTTGCCAATTTTACTCTTACAGGTGAGAACCAGGTTCGAAACAAAACTTTTTGCAAGGCAACTTAGCTGGAATTTATTTTTCCAGGGCTTGATACAACTGCAGACATGGGGGAGCGGCCATGCTAGGCCCAGAAATGTTCAAATAAATAACAAGGATGTGTGCTTGAGTATGCACAGAAAAACCATAAGGACCCACACTTAGAAATGGTACTAATTTTAAAGACAAAAACTGGACAAAGAAAAATATGTAACATGAACAAGACAGAGAAGCGGAGACTTTTAAATAATCAGACATTGACATATAACAAGAAAATTGGACTCAATCAGATACACTTAACAGCTATTTTTAGATTTAGACATGTCTTGCTGGTGGGACTCTCAGGTATGCCTTGATATTGACAAGAAACTCAGAAGGGGAAGGGGGGTCAAGGCGTCCCTTGACCACCCAGGCCTCTATTTTAGGCCCACAGTGCACCCCCTTTTTTTTTAATAAAATAAAATAAAATAGAATAAAAAAAAAATAAAACAAAACACAGACATACAGGGGGTCGGCCGACTTCTACTTACCTCTGGAGGCCTTTGCTTTTCACCTGGGCATCTTTTACAAAAAAGGTTATTAAGAAGAGGGATGGTAAAGACAAAATAATGCCACATATTAGATTGTGTAGAGTCAATGAATATGTTAAAAGGTCCCTACATAATAGTAAAAGGAGGAGAAACACAGCTCATATGAATGTGTGGAACAAGTGGATCAGTAGCAGTCCCAATAGACATGCACAAATGACTCAGGTCCTTTCCACGTCGCAGGATGCACCACTGGAGGGTTGGGGGTGTAGGCCCAGTGAGTCGCTGCTTGGATGGCCACTGTCACTCTCCACGATCCGAACGCAGCGTTCAGGCAGCCAGCGGGCGTCATTTTCTCCTTGTGAAAAAACACATACATGCCCTCGGCCCCAGGTTAGAACAGGATCGGGTCCATGCCAAGCACCACTTAGGGGATCCTTCCACTTTACTAAGGCAAAAGCACGCTGCTCTCTTTTTTCCCAGAATCGCTGAGCAGCAGATAAATTATTTGAATCCAAATTCAAAAAATTTAAAACAAATAAAGCATGATTAAGTATATTCACAGGGGTAGCGGGATATGACTCTCCTTTCTGTATTTTAGCAATTTGATGTTTTAATAATCCATTAGCTCTCTCCACGATGCCTTGACCTTGAGGATTGTAAGGAATGCCTGTAATATGAGTGATATTATAGGAACGGCAGAAGGATTGAAATGCTCGGCTTGCATAGCCAGGGCCATTATCTGTTTTTATTTGCGAGGGAATCCCCATCACAGCAAAGCATCGAATGCAGTGAGAAATACAATGTTTAGTGGCTTCCCCAGCAAGGGGGGTGGCCAAGATAAAATTAGAATAAGTATCTACAGTAACATGAACATATTTTAATCGGCCAAATGATGGAACATGCGTGACATCCATCTGCCAAATGTGATTAGAAAGCAGTCCTCGTGGATTTATACCTAAATGGGGGGCTGGTGAAAAAGGGACACAGTTGGAGCAAGTCTTAACTATTTGCCTCGCTGCTTCCCTAGATAATTTGAACTGTCGGCGCAAGGCTCGACTGTTTTGATGGTGGATGGCATGTGACTGCTTAGCAAGTTCAACCTGAGTTAAGTAAACTCTGGTGGCAGAGTCAGTGACCGCATTGCCTTCACTTAAAGGGCCAGGAAGATTAGTGTGAGCTCGAACAAAGCCAAAAAAACAGGGGTGGTTGCGAGAACAAAGCAAAGTTTGTATTTGGCGAAATTGGGTCTGAATATTGGAGTTAGTAGTTCCAATAAAGGGAACAGTTTCTATGACTTGAAGAGCACGAATTACATATTGACTGTCTGAGTATAAGTTAAAGGGCTCGTCTTGTAACAGGACGAGTGCCTGTAAAACAGCCTCTAACTCCACCTCTTGGGCGGAGGAAAAACCTGTAACCCAAGATTGAGTTTTCCCATTAATGGTCAAAGCAGCCGTTCCATTTGAGGATCCATCTGTAAATACCAAAGCGGCAGAAGATAAAGGCGAGGCCTGTACTATGGAAGGAAATAGAAACGTATGACACGAAGCAAATTGGAGAAGTTTGTTAGACGGGTAGTGATGCAAAATTTTTCCCGTATAATTGGCCCAAGCAATGGCCCAAGAATCGCAATGGGCGAATAGCCAATCTTGTTGTAAATTATATAGGACACAGATAAAATGAGGTTCCTGACCTAAATATTTACGGGAATCCACTCGGCACATGTGTATCAGATTAGCTACCAATTCGTAGTAGGGGGTCAGCACTTTGCCGGGTGTTGATGGTAGATAAAGCCATAAAAGTGGGCCATCCTGCCACAATACAGCAGTTGGGGAGTGAGAAGTAGCTAAAATGTAAACTCCCCAGGGTTTAGAATAGTCACAATAGGTCATTTGTTGCTGGGAAATTGCCTTCTCTACAATTTGGATGGCCCTCCTGGCGTCAGGATTTAATTCGCGCAAGGATGTAGGGTTGGTATCTCCTTTTAAGAGATCAAAGAGGGGTTTTAACTCTCCTGTGGAGAGCTTTAGATAAGGCCGAAGCCAATTTATATCTCCTAAGAATTGCTGAAAATCATGAAGAGTTCTTAAGTGTGAAGTTTTTAATTGTATTTTTTGGCTTTTAAAATAGTGTGGGCCTAATATATGGCCTAGATATGTAAAAGGTGGGTGTTCCTGAACCTTTTCAGCTGCTATTACAAGGCCAAAGAGGCTCAGATCCTGCTTTAGTTGTCCAAAGGCTTGTCGTACGACGATAGGGTCAGAACAAGCCAACAAGATGTCATCCATATAATGAACAATATAAACAGAAGAAAATTTTTCACGAGTGGAAGAAATGGCTCTAGCCACAAAACTTTGACATAAAGTTGGGCTATTTGCCATGCCCTGTGGGAGCACAAGCCAGTGATATCGCTTCATGGGTTCTTTAAAATTAACAGAGGGGACACTGAAGGCAAAGCGCTTACAGTCTTGAGGCGCCAGGGGTATAGTATAGAAACAATCCTTCAAATCTATAATAATCTTATAAGTATCCTTTGGGATTGCCATGGGTGAAGGCAAGCCAGGCTGTAGGGCCCCCATCAGTTCCATTGTGGCATTTATTTTTCTCAAATCCTGTAACAGCCTCCATTTACCTGACTTTTTCTTTATAACAAAAATTGGAGAATTCCATGGAGAGTTAGAAGGGGCCACATGCCCCAAATCCAGCTGCTCCTGTACCAGCTGCTGTACTGCAATGATCTTTTCTAGTGAAAGAGGCCACTGTTCAACCCATACCGGTGGTTCAGAGAGCCAATTTATGGGATCAGCATGAGGGGGAGGGCAAACGACAGCTCCCGTCAAGGGATACCCCAATCCTTGTCTCGTAGGGTGAGACTGGGGTTGGAGTGGCTCTAGCTCCCCCTGTGCTGCTCGGCCTAGTCCCCTAAAGGGGAGGAGGCCTTGATCAAGTAACTGCTTAGTGACCGCAGCACTAGGACTAAACATATACACTCCCATTTTTTCCATGATATCACGACCCCATAAATTAATTGGCAGATGATCCAAGACAAATGGCTGGAAATGACCAGAGTGCCCTTCCTCATCTCTCCAAACAAGGATCGCACTGCTCTGCTGTGGGTCAGTTGCTTGCCCAACCCCCTGTAGGGAAGTCATAGAGGTTGTCAGGGGCCATTGGGCTGGCCAATGTTTTTTAGATATCACAGACACATCTGCTCCAGTGTCTAATATTCCTTTAAAGGGCTTTTCTTGTATAAATATAGTCATCTCAGGCCTCTCTTGTTTTATGCTTTGTACCCAATAGATATCAGAAGATCTAAATCCTCTCTGTCCACATGGGGAATTAGCAGTCTCCCCGGGAGGTAAAGGCACAAGTATTAATTGTGCTAATTTTTGACCGGCTGGGATCGATACCACGTGTTTTGGGGCAGAGGCCATAACTTTGATTTCTCCAGTAAAATCCTGGTCAATTTTGCCAGGTGTAATCTGTATCCCTTTAAGGGCTGAGCTACTTCGCCCTAACAGCAATCCAGCCACTCCCGGGGGAAGGGGGCCGAAGACCCCCGTGGGGAGAGCTTGTGTCCCCATCTCTGGGGTCAATACTGAGCAGGTGGAGGAACAGAGGTCCAATCCTGCACTTCCTGGGGTGGCACGGAGGAGGCCGGAGACTGATCTTGGGGGGTTGTTAGAAGATGCACTTGTGGCCGAGAAGAGGGAGGGACTGCTCCATGGTTTTGCGGGGCCAGGGGCTGGCCCCTCCTCCAGTTTCCCGAAAGCGGGCGGCCATTGCGATCTGTTCTTGACCTGCAATCTTTAGCCCAGTGCTTCCCTTTACCACAGCGTGGACATGTGCCAGGTGATTTTTCTCTCTTTTGCCTGGCCTGGCATGGGCATTGCGTCATCCAATGTCCTATTTGTCCACAAGAGAAGCAACGCCCTGGGGGTCTAGCAGCCCGAGAATGCCGCTGACCTCTATATTTTAGAGACTCAGTAACAGTCTTTCCTTGAGGAGCGGCGGCTAAAGTAAGGCCTTGTACATGGGAGGGTCCAATATCAGCACACAGTGAAATAAAGTCAGTGATTCCTCCCTTATTCCTATGGGGTCTGATAGCTGCCTGACAGGCGGTGTTGGCATTTTCATAGGCTATGTGTCCAACTATAATCTCCCTTGCATTCTCATCTTGTACTAGGCGGTCTGCAGTCTCCATTAATCGAGACAAAAATTCTAAATAAGGCTCATTTGGTCCTTGTTTAACTTCTACTAGATTTTTTGTACGATTGGAATTGCGTAACTTTTTCCAAGCCTCTCTCGCCGCAGCATTTATTTGTAAATAGGCCTCCTTTGCATAACCCAATTGATCTTTGGTGTTTTTATAGGTTCCCTCTCCTAACAACTGATCAACAGTGTAAGGCAGGTTCTTAGACCTATTTGTTTCAATTTTAGCCCGACACTGTGCAGTGAACTCTGTCTCCCATAATAAGTACTCTCCCGCACTAAGGCATGCTCTGGCAAGCCGCTTCCAGTCATTTGGGCATGCAATACCAGCACACGCGGCCTCCAATATTGCTTGAGTAAAAGGGGCAGTTGGCCCATATTGGGAGCAGGCATTTTTTAAATCCTGTAATAGTTTAACAGGAACAGGTTGATGGTATACTTGTTCATCATGATCAACTAAACTAGGGAAGCATCGAGGCCCTGAAATACCTTCCCTCTCTCTAGCAGCCTGAGTCAGGTTTAATTGCGATGCACTGTGCCTGGTTGTAGTGCCTGTTAAAAGGGACTTGTTGCTAGGGCCTTTAGGCTTGCCTAACGGTTGAGAAAGGGATTGAGGCCGTAAGGCTGCAGCCGGAGGCGGTGGGTGTGAGGGGTAAGGTTTAGAATCAGACACCATAGTGGCCTGAGGGTCATATTTCTTTCCTACTTCTGAGGGGGCTCTCTGCTCTGTCCCCATTTTCGATAGAAAATGTAGGATTTCTTCTAACTTCTTCTCCATCGTAGCCATTCGGCCCTCCATTGACTCATCATAACTTTCCTCCTTGGTATTCAAACCTGAATTCTGATACTCAATATCTACTGGTTGTTGTTCCGTTTGCAAGATCTCACTTAGACTCTCTTGGGCTGCGGCATATGGCTCAGCCTCAGGTTCTTCAGAAGGGTCCTTTAACTCATAAAGTTCCCTTAATTCAAGATTAAATTCAGCATCTTCATGTAGAGGATCTATGTATTTACTTACTAAATTCCATACAGTAGTAGCCTCTATTGGGGTCTTTTCGGGGCCATATACCTCATAATAATCTTGAATTCTTTTTCCTATCCGCTGCCAGGCTTTTTGGAATGCCTCCTCTACAGACCTCGGGCAAGCCTCCTCGAGAAACTGTAGGAAGCTCTGAAGCACCCCCTCTTCCACCCACGTTCCGTGGGCTTCAAATAGGCCTGTTAAGATCGGTAGAAATAACTCATGGCTATTAGCTTGACCCATAATTATTACTCCTGACTATACTCTCTTAATAGTCCTACGATGTGTTACTCACCACAGGGAGGGGTCCTTCACCTTCGTCCCAGATTTTCAAAGTCCCTGTTCGGGCGCCAGATGCCGGGGCCTCCCGGCAGCAAATTGGGGTTCCTGAAATAAGGGGCAGGGACTTGAAAAATTAGAAGAGAGACAAACACATCGGGTCCAGGAGGTCTGCAGCCCGAGCAAAAACTGCCGCCTCGTTTATTCTTAACACAAAGTTTTTATCCCCTCCCGAGACCAGGGCCCTCCCAGGTGTTACATCCAGATCGTTAATCAGGGAGCTGTTGAGGGTTACATTCATATGGTAAATCTCAGATCAATTGAACAGGAGAAGGCCAAAAAACAATAAGACAATCAAGCAATTATCTGATGCAAATCAAAGTACAGTTTGTTTCCACTCTTGCTCCCGACACCTATCTTAGTGGTAAGTGTTGTAAGATACCTACCTTCACTAGGGCAGAAACTACACTGAGACAAATTACTCCAGTGCTAGACTGAATCTGCCTCTGCAGCTAAAGCAGACAGCATTTCATTCCTGAGCAGAAGCATTGCAAGTCTCGCTCTTTGACCTTCTGGATGACATCTCCTGTCCAATAGTGATTATTTTTCTACCACCAATTCAGTAGGAAGCCTTTACAGAGCAGTCATTAGATCTCCAGAGGCAGCATAAATGGCCCTGATGTATCTGTATGTGCTTCCCTTGTCAGAAATTGGAGGGGAGGAGATTAAAAGAAAAAAAAGGCTCCAAAATAGCTTGTACTCATGGCTCTTCCACTCACTTGCTGACACTTCAGCCCACAGCTGTTGAGTTCACTGTGATCCTTATGTTTCCTTGAAATTTGTCAAAACACCCCTTTGTCTAGAATGCAGGTACAAGTCACCTGGCTGATTTTATCCCAAGGGGGCTTGGGGGAGGGAAATTGGGACAAAAACATGAGAAGGGGTATCAGTGTTTGAGAAGTAATGTACCCACTACCCAGCCAATATACTTGGAACTCCTCTGGGGCTGGAGCTTGTCCTAGTGGTAGAGTGTTTTCCTAGCATGCACAAAGGCCTGCGTTCGATTCCTTGGTACCACATACATAGAAAATTTTAAGCCAGAAGTGGTGCTATGGCTCTATGGTAAAGCTCTAGCCTTGAGAAGTCCAAGAACAGTGCTCCGGCACTGAGCTCAAGGCCCAGGACTGGCAAAAAAAATTGGAACCCTTTTATACATTACCCATTCAATAGAATATAATAAAAATAGATAATAGTTTTGAAGCCATACATTTTTTTGTTTTTTGTTTTTTTATATTTTTATTGTAATTAATAAAAGGGTTACATGATATTTGCCAGATAGAAGGTGCATTAATTCACATACGTTGATACCCTTTCACATGTCTTGGTACCCATTACCCTCCTCCCCACCCCCCCCACCTCCCGTCTTGGATTTCCCCCCTTCCCTATCAAATTTCAAATAACCAAATACAAATAAATTCAATATATCAGATAACAAAGTGAGATACTGTAACAATATGAGATACCCAAGGGACAGCAAAGGAGATGAGAGATAACATAGTACATTAAGGACAACAATCATTCGTTATATGGCTTTTGTTTCAATATCCTGGAGGTCCTTTCAATTAGCTTCATACTACATGGCCTTATATATCAAGGTTTTGCTCTATTGCAGATCTCTGCAAGTAGAGCCCAAGGTTTCTACTGATTATGACAAATGAGGGAAACCATTGAGCCTAAGTTCCTTTGAGTCTGGCTTACTTCACTTAAGATTTAGCATAATCCCTGTTTTATATGTGATTAACATAGCTCCAACAGAAAACCACTGCTTTTAACAGTTGTTTGTCAATTTCTTCTGTACTTAGTTGTTTTTACTAGTATTGAGGATTAAATCTAGGACCTTACATATGTTATGAAGGGATCCTCCATTGAGCCAAGCACTCAATACTTTTGCTTATATTATTTCCTTATCATTACTTTATTATCTATTTAATTTTCTTCTGTTGGTAACTCAGTGTTGCTCAGCTTTTCCATTTATGGCTGGCACTCTACTATCAGAGCCCTGCTTTCATTTTCTCATTTTTTGCTGGTTCATTGGAGACAGACTCTTGAATTTGTCTGTCCAGAATAGCTTCAAGCTCTGATCTTCAGATCTCAGCCTCCGTGGTATCTAGGATTATAGACAGAAGCCACAAGTGTCCCGCTTCTTTATTTATATGTTATTTTATTGTACACATATGATAGCACTAACTTTGCCCAGGCTGGTCTCAAACTCTGTTCCTTTTGCCACAAACTCTTTTTTTTTATTGTAATTAGTAAAAGGGTTACATGATATTTGCCAGATAGAAGGTGCATTAATTCACATACATTGATACCCTTTCACATGTCTTGGTACCCGTTTCCCTCCCCCCCAACCCCCCACCCATCTTGGTTTTCCCCCCTTCCCTATCAAATTTCAAATATCCAAATACAAATAAGTTCAATATATCATTTAACAAAGTGAGATACTATACCAATATGAGATAACCAAGGGACAGCAAAGGAGATGAGAGACAACATAGTACATTAAGGACAACAATCATTCATCATATGGCTTTTGTTTCACTATCCTGGAGGTCCTTTCAATTAGCTTCACATTATATGTCCTTATGTATCAAGATTTTGCTCTATTGCAAATCTCTGCCAGTAGAGCCCAAGGTTTCTACTGATTATGACGAATGAGGGAAACCATTGAGCCTAAGTTCCTTTGAGTCTGGCTTACTTCACTTAATATGATTTTTTCTAAGTCTTTCCATTTCCTAACAAATGGGGCGATGTCATTCTTTCTGACAGCAGCATAGAATTCCATTGTGTACAAATACTACAACTTGTTGATCCACTCATCAACTGAGGGACATCTAGGTTGGTTCCCTATCTTTGCTATGGTGAATAGTGCTGCAATGAACATTGTTGTGCTAGTGGGTTAGTATGTCCTTCTTTCTGGGTGGTTGGGTAAATGCCAAGTAGTGGAATTGCTGGGTCATAGGGGAGTTCTATGTTTACCTTTTGAGGCACTGCCACACTGCTTTCCATAGTGGTTGAACAAGTTTGCACTCCCACCAACAGTGTAGTAGTGATCCCTCCTGGCCACATCCCCTCCAGCAACTCTTGTCATTCGTTTTCCTGATCTTGGCCATTCTAGCTGGAGTGAGGTGGAATCTTAGAGTTGTTTTGATTTGCATTTCTTTTATGACCAGAGATGTTGAGCATTTCTTCATGTGTCGATAGGCCATTTTTCTTTCTTCTTCAGAGAAGACTCTCTTTAAGTCTTTGTCCCATTTTTTAATGGGATGGGTGTTACTTTGGAGGTTAGTTTTGGAGTGATTAAATTTTTTGAGTTGTTGATATATTTTAGATATGAGGCCTTTGTCCGTTGTTTGGTTGGTGAAGATCTTCTCCCACTCTGTAGGCTTCCTGCTTAGTTTACTAGCTATGTCCTTTGCCATACAAAAGCTCTGCAGTTTAATGCAGTCCCACTTATCCAGCCTTTCTCTGATTTGTTGTGATTCTTGGTCTTTATTAAGAAAGTTTCGACCTGTGCCAAGGAGGCCTAGTGTATCTCCTATTCCTTCCTGTAAACTTTTCAGTGTGTCAGCTTTTACCTCCAGGTCTTTGATCCATTTGGAGTTAATGCTAGTGCAGGGTGACAAAGAAGGATCCGACTTTAGTTTTCTGCTGGTGCTTAACCAGTTCTGCCAGCACAACTTGTTGAAGAGGCTATCTTTCTTCCATTCTATTTTTTTGGCTCCCTTGTCAAAGATTAGGTGGCCATAGGTCTGTGGTTTAATATCTGGGTCCTCAATTCTATTCCATTGGTTTTCAGGCCTGTTCCTGTGCCAGTACCAAGCTGTTTTGAGAATTATTGCTTTGTAATAGAGTCTAAAGTTTGGAATTGAAATTCCTCCAGCGCTGTTCTTTCTGCTAAGAAGTGTTTTTGCTATACGAGGTCTTTTGTTATTCCATATGAAATTTTGGATTGACTCTTCTATTTCTTTAAAGAATGACATTGGGATGTTGATGGGTATTGCATTGAATTTGTAGATAGCTCTTGGGAAGATTGTCATTTTCACAATGTTGATTCTTCCAATCCAGGAGCATGGGAGGTTTTTCCATTTCCTTAGTTCTGCTTTAATTTCCTTTTTTAGGGTTTTAAAATTTTCATCAAAAAGGTCCTTCACATTCTTAGTTAAGCTAATTCCTAGGTACTTTATTTTCTTTGAGGTTATTGTGAAAGGAGTTTCTTTCCTGATTATTGCCTCGTTCCTCTCACTGTTGGCATAAAGGAAGGCTGTTGATTTTTGAGGGTTGATTTTATAGCCTTCTACTCTTCCAAAGCTTTGAATCACCACAAGGAGCTTGGGAGTAGAGTCTATAGGATTCTTTAAATATAGAATCATGTCATCTGCAAAGAGGGACAGTTTTATTTCCTCTTTCCCTACTTGGATCCCCTTTATGCTTGCTTCTTGCCTTATTGGACTGGCTAGGAATTCTAGTACTATGTTAAAGAGTAGTGGAGAGAGTGGGCATCCTTGTCTCATTCCTGATTTTAGAGGGAATGGCTTTAGATTTTCACCCTTAAGTGTAATACTAGCAGTAGGTTTCTCATACACAGCCTTTATTACATTGAGGAATGTTCCATGGATTCCTAGTTTCTCCAGAGCTTTTAACATAAAGCGGTGTTGGATCTTGTCAAATGCCTTTTCAGCGTCTATTGAGACAATCATGTGATTTTTGTCTTTGCTCCTGTTGATGTGTTGAATTATATTAATTGATTTGTGTATGTTGAACCAGCTTTGCCTCCCTTTGATGAATCCAGTTTGATCATAGTGTATAATTTTTTTGATGAGTTGTTGTAGACGGTTGGCCAGTATTTTGTTGAGAAGTTTTGCATCGATGTTCATCAAAGATATAGGTCTATAGTTCTCTTTCTTTGATGAATCTCTGTCTGGTTTGGGGATCAGGGTTATACTGGCTTCATAGAATGAGTTTGGTAAGGAACCTTCATTTTCAATTTCGTTGAAGAGCTTGAGGAGTATTGGTGTGAGCTCTGCTTTGAAGACCTTATAGATTTCAGCTGTGAATCCATCTGGCCCTGGGCTCTTTTTAAGTGGAAGTTCTCTAATTGCCATTTCTATTTCAGAACTTGAAATAGGCCTGTTGAGTTGGGTGAGTTCTTCTTGGTTCAGTGTGGGTATGTTAATATTGGCTAGGAATTCATTCATTTCATCTAGATTCTCAAATTTGTTGGCATAAAGGTTTGAGAAGTATTCCCTCATGATATTCTGGATCTTGGTAATTTCTATGGTGATATTACCATTTTCATCTGCGATTTTGTTTATTTCGATATGCTCTCTTCTTTTTTTGGTAAGATTTGCTAAGGGCTTGTCAATTTTGTTAATTCTTTGAAAGAATCAACTCCTTGTTTTGTTGATCCTTTCTATAGTTTTTTTGGATTCCAAATCATTTAATTCTGCTTTGATTTTAATAATTTGCTTTCTTCTACTGGGATTAGGGTTGGTTTGTTGCTCTTTTTCCAGAAGCTTAAGGTGAGACATTAACTTGTTGGTTTGCAATTTTTCTAACTTGTTGTTGTAGGCACTCAGCGCTATAAATTTTCCTCTGAGTACTGCCTTTGCTGTGTCCCAAAGGAGTTTGTAGTTTGTGTGCTCCTTACTGTTAAATTTCATAAACTGTTGGATTTCTGTTCTGATCTCTTCGATGACCCATTGGTGATTCAACAATGTGTTGTTCAGTCTCCATGAGTTACAGGGTTTTCGTTGGTGGAGATGTGTGTTCAGTTCCAGTTTGATGCCTTTGTGGTCTGAGAGTGTTTCTGAATCTGTCCAGGTTTGTTTTGTGGCCTAAGATATGATCTATTTTGGAAAATGTTCCATGTGCTGCTGAGAAATACGTATATTGTGTCGTTGCTGGGTGGAATATTCTGCAGATGTCTGTTAGATCTAGTTGGTCTATATAGTTGTTCAGTTCTAAGGTTTCTCCGTTTAGTTTTTGCCTTGTTGATCTGTCCATAGGTGAGAGTGGTGTGTTAAAGTCACCGACAATCACTGTATTTCGATCTATGTATGGTTTCAGTGTAAGTAAATTTTGCTTGATGAAGTTTGGAGCTCCGGGATTGGGTGTGTAAATATTTAGGATCGTTATGTCTTCCTGGAGGAAAGATCCCTTTAGTAGTATGTAGTAACCTTCTTTGTCTTTTCTTACTAATTTTGGTTTGAAGTCTATTTTATCTGATATGAGGATGGCAACTCCAGCCTGTTTATGGGGGCAGTTAGCTTGGTAGAGTTTATTCCAACCTCTCACTTTCAAAAGATGCTTGTGTTTTTGGGTAAGATGTGTCTCTTGAAGACAGAAGAACGATGGCTCTTGCTTTTTGATCCAACTAGACAGCCTATGCCATTTAATTGGAGAGTTGAGTCCATTGATATTGAGAGTTAGGATTGAGAGATATTTATTAGTTCCTACCATTTTTAAAAGCTTTTATTTGGGCCTGTGTCTTGACAGTTCTTGTGGTCTTCAGGTGGTATGCTGTTTAGGTACCATTTCTTTCCCTATATTGCATTTATTTTGGTTTTCTATGTATAGAACATCTTTGAGAATTCTCTGTAGTGTTGGTTTTGTTGCGACATATTGTTGCAGCTTTTTCCTGGAATGGAATGTTTTTATTGTTCCCTCAGTTATGAATGAGAGCTTAGCTGGGTACAGGATTCTTTGTTGGTAGTTATTTGACATAAGGGCATGACATATATGCTTCCATTCACTTCTTGCTTGCATGGTCTCTGCTGAGAAATCTGGGGTTATTCTGATTGGTTTGCCTTTATAGGTTACTGAACCCTTTTCCCTGGCTGCCTTTAGGATCCTTTTTTTTGGTTTCTACTGATCCAGTTCGGATTACGATGTGGCGGTGAGATGTTCATTTCTGGTCAGGTCTGTTTCGGGTTCTAAAAGCTTCTTGTATCTGGATGGGTCTGCCCTTCTGGATATTTGGTAAATTCTCTGAGATGATTCCTTGAAGTATATTTCCAATACCATTGACCTCTTTCTCCAGACCCTCCTCAATACCAATTAGCCTTAATTTAGGCTTCCTAATTGTATCTTGGACCTCCTGAAGCACTCTCTCATTTTTCCTAGATTTGGATTGACTCATTTTCTGTTCTTTCTCTATAGTAACTAAATTATCTTCATCGCCAGAGATTCTCTCCTCTGCATTGTCTAACCTGCTATCAAACTATCTACTTTATTTTTCATCTCCCTTGCTACTAATTTCTCATTTTTGATGCCTTGCATCTCTCGTTTTAGATCATGTATGGATTTCTTTAGCTCCTTGATTTCCATTTGAGTGGTTAGCTCAGGAGCTTTATTTTCTTTGAACATTTGCTGGAGTTTGGTCACCTTTTTATTTGTGGATTCTATGAATTCATCCATCTTTCTTTGAACAGCCTTGATTATGGTCTCCTTTATGGCTTCTTCTTTTTTACTTATCACCTTGTTTATGGTTTGCTCTTGTTCAGCTATGGCTTCCTCCCTTATCTCTTTCTTTATATTTTCACATTTTTCATTAATGATGTTTATCAATTGCATTTGTACAGCACTTGAAGACTCTCCTCTAGGTTTGCCAGTGACTGTTCCATTGGCTGTTTACATTGGGTGGCGGAGGTGGGAGGTGTTGTTTCCTGATTTGACATTTTTCTTGAGTTTCTTGTTCTGCCCATTTGAAAATGGGAGCAAGATTAATACTAGACACTATTATAGTTTTTCAGATGTAACCAACCTAGACCTGTGTAGCTGGCAGACTCTAGATGTTCATAAGTTTTGATTGGTGTTATCACTCTTTCTTTTTGTGCAGTTATGGACTAGACTAATTATTCACTGATAAGCGATTTATATCCAAAACAATAAGCCTCTCAATCCAATCTCTATTGTCTTTAAGTCCCTCTGAGCCTAGAGAATGATTAAACACCTAGATATACAATGTTGCTCAACAGCCATCAAGTGTAGATCCATGCAGTATAAGGGTTGAAAGAGGAGCAGAGGTACAGAGATAGAGAAATAGAATGAGAGAGGTCAGGGGGTAAGTAGGTAGAGTATTTGAGTACAATGTTTGGAAAGTATTAGAATAAAACTTATGTGTTGCTGCACGACTAGCTCTTAGCCCAACCAGTGGCCTCACAGTGGACCATGGGATGGATCTGCGAGCTTCCGTCTGAGGGCGGTTGGCGGACGTTTTCCTATGCTGCTTCCAGGGACGGACCCAAGCCAAGGGTGTGGGGATTGAGAGTTTCAGGAGCTCTCAGTAGGACCAGCAGGAGGCCCCTCTGTTCCCAGGGGCGGGGCCCAGCTGGGGACATGGGCTCCAAGGGCGGAGCTGCGCCTTTTTGGTTCTCAGAAGGGGAGCTTGGCTGCTGGTCGGCCCTTCAGAGCCCTGCTGTGTTTCCACTGCTTTGTCAGAGTCTGACTGTGGGGGGGGGGCCCTCTGTGGTGTCTTGCTCAGGATTCCCAGCTGGAGGATGCCCCGCTCGAGAATTGAGGGGGGGTAGATGCTGGCTCCTATTTACCCGCACCCCCTACCCACTGTTGTAAGGCAGGGTCCCAAAGCGCTCCACTCTCCAGATCCAGTGGCCTGGGTGAGAAGCCTGGTGGGCGGATGGGAGCTGGGACAGCTCCGCCTCCCCTGGTGGGGTGGTGAGTCTTAGGGTCCGCCCGCTTGTCAGTCTCCAGTCAGAGGGCTGGGGGTTGAACCCGTTGGGCAGGTGGGAGTTTGGGCAGCCCCGCCTCCCTTGGTGGGGTGCTGGGACTTATGGGTAACCCGCCTGTCAATCTCCAGTCAATGGCCTGAGGGAGGGGGCTGTTGAGGGGAGGGACAGGATTCTAAATTCCTTCCCCCCTGCTCCCGCCAGTCTTTCTCGGGCAGGGTGTTGGGGTCTGAGTTAAGTTCTATTGCTTGGCACCCGCTCCGCTTTCCCGATGTGTTTGGGGATGCCTTGTATTACTCACGCCTCTGCGTCCCTCTGCGGGTGCTCCACGGTGGTGGGGAGTCTTTCACTCCCCTCGGGTCTCTGCCACCGCCTGTGTTCTGCATCTGGGTTCTGCCGCTTGCTCTTCTGGTTCCGCATCTGGGTTCCGCTGCTTCCGCCGTTCGCTGGTGCGGTTCTGTGCTGGTTTCTGCAGCCATTGGGCTCCCAGCCTGGCGCCCTCCACTGCCGCCACTTTTCGTGGGTTAGACCGGTGCCCGCCCCCGCTTTCCCCGCGTGGAGCCGGTGGCTGCTCAAGCCGCTGTTTGCAGCTTGGTCCTGCGCGGCTTTCTGTGGCTTTGGGCGAGAGGTGGGGGAGGGGTCCTCGCATTCCGAATTCTTTGAGAAAGTTGGATGTGAGCTTTATCTGGATTTCTTTTCCGGTTTGAGTCCTTCTCCGTTGCTTTTTGAGTTTGTTGTTGTGGATTTCTTTAGATAGTTGGCTCGTGGGACTCCCTGGTTCTCTCTTTTTGTCAGAGAAAGCTAGGTAGCGTCCCTATTGTCTCGGAGCCATCTTCCTTCCCTGAAGCCATACATTTTTTAAAGAATGAATGAAAGACATGTTAAAATAACTATGTTGGCTACAATGTACTAGAAGGGTTAGCTCATACACTCTTTTATTTTTACAAAACTGTAGAAAATACAAACAAAGGCACAATGATAGAACGCCATCAGTTTTAGGGGAGTGAGACATGAGAACCTGGGAAGAGAATGGGTGAGGCAGAAAAGATTTACAAAAGGAAAATAAAGGACTAAGAGGACATTTGAGAAAGAGGGATGGAATCATAATTTTGGTATTTTATGTGATATTTTCACATCATGTTCACAAGCCAAATTTTATTCTGTCATGTGTGAATTACTGAGAGATGCTTTTGATGCAAATAAAAACATCAGATTCATTGAAAAATTTGGCTTACTCCTAAATCTAACAAAAGAAATGAAAAATTATTTTAGTATAACTAAAATTAATTGGGCTTTGTAAGGGAAAGAAGCAAGAACGATTGAAGTAACTTCAAGAAAATTATAATTAGAAAAATATATGATCTCAATAAAGTAAGATCACATTATTCTGTCAATAATGGCAATATATTTGTGGCTAACATTTAAAAACTAACAAATGCAAAACAAATTTGATAACATGTATATGAACAAGTGGTATTCATGGTATGCAACATCAGTAATTAATACATTCCTGATTCAGAAGAGAATTGTATTTACATAATCCTAATAAGTGAATCATATGTCTCATATTCAAATCATACCAGAAAGTTTATATGCATTAAATTTTAAAGAAGAAATATGTAAAAATTATATAATTCAAAGAAACTGAAGACAAATGGTAGGGAGAAATAAAAGATGAAGCTAAGATTTACTCATTTGAAGCCATGGAAAATTAATAGATACTATACAATCATCTGTATATTTGTTTCCAAATATTATCTAGAAAATTACATTGGTATATCTGTATAGATATTTTGAGGACACAAGCATAGAAGGGGATACAGTATATTTACATTTGATTTCAGTTATTTTTGAACAAGCAGATAAATTATTATTCATAAAAAATGTAGGGGTATTTGTGTGGAAATGGAAAGACTTGGAAAAAAAATCACATTAAGTGAAGTAAGCCAGGCTCAAAGGAACATAGGCTGAATGGTTTCCCTCATTCATAATAATTAGTACAAACCACCGACTCTCCTAGCAGAGGACTACAATAGCTCAAAACCTAGATACCTATGGCCAGATAGGAAGGATGGGTCTAGATGAAAGGACCTCCAGGATGTAGAAACAAGAGCTATATAATATGTGATTGCTGTTCTTAATGTACTATGTTATTTCTTATTTCTTTTGTTGTCCCTTGGTTATTTTCATATTGTAACAGTATCTTACCTTGTTACCTGGTATATTATTTATATGTTTATTTGTTTATTCGAAATAGGAAGGGGAAGAGGGGAAAACAAGATGAGGGGAGGGGTGGGGGAGGCGAATATAGCTGTAACCCTTCCATTAACTACAATAAAAAATTTAAAAAACATATTTCAAGTTTAAAAAAAATGTGGGAGTAACATTTAGAGGCATTACAGTTACATTAGTTAGGTAGTGGGTACATTACTTCTCACACATTGATACCCCTTAGAATGTTTTTGTCCCCATTTCCCCCCCACATATACTTCCCAATCATCTTGCTTTCTCCCTTCAAATCCCTATTTCAAATAAGTAAATAAATATACATACAATATACCAGGTAAAAATTCAGATACAGTAACAACACAAGGGGAGAAAAAGAGAAAAGAACATTTTGATTGCTTTGTTGTGCTTATTGCCATAAATGAGTCTGTTAGAGAAATTAACTTAAGTACTTCTGTGGACACATGGATTTATATAAAAGGCAAAATAGTCTTATTTCTATACTACTTTTTCTTTTCCTTTTGATTTTTAGGTAATTAATATACCAGGAAGACTCTTTCTATTCTATCTACAACCCATATCATTATGATTTGTATTAGAAACCAAATAGCATTACCTACCGCCTTACAGTTGTGGTTATAACATGCTTCAAGTAATGACTGCAAGTATTGATTCATTCCTTCAGGCAGGGTGTATGTGGATGCTTCCAGTGTGACAAATGATCTCTTTTGTTATCAGGAATATTTTAATCAAACATTCCTTCATTTACTCAGTGTTGGCCAGGTTTTTTATTTTATTTATCTTCTGAGTAAAACATCCATAATGAATTTATTGCATCGATCTTTTTCCTCCCTCTTGTAAGGGTATCCATTTGTTAGCATTTGTTCGTAGAAGTGTTCATTGAGTCCTACTGTGGTATTAATTGAGACATTATCCCACAAGTTTGATTTGCATTTCTGGTTAAAATTCTTTTCTGTTCTATAAACTTGCAGCTCTCCTGCTTTCTCCTAGCTTACTTATCTAAAATATAATCTTGTTCCTAGTCTTCCTGCTGTTTATTTTGCTGATATGTCAGCTGTCTTCTGTGTGCCTTGATACTTAAAGCATCAATTTTATAATTTTACTAAAGGCATTTGTGCAAATTGTCTATCCTCTGTCATTTCTCTTCTGTTGTTTTACTCTCATTGGTTGATCCTTGGAGTGGGATGGGCTTGGTGAGAATTGGTGTAGGTGTTCACAACTTACCATCATGCTATTTTGTTGCCTGACACAGTTGGCCAGGTTGGTAAACTTCCGCCTAGATCAGTCAAAATTATGTTTTATGTTGTAAATTCAGGTTTTTTGATGGCAATATTTATATTTTCCTTATGGGGTTTTTCTTTTCCTTTTGCACTAGGATAAAGTCTAATCTGCTTTAAAGGATATGGTGGGGTCAAATAGAATTGGAGCGAGGTTGGACCTACTTGTTCCTTAATCAATATGTCCTGGTGACCTAGTTAATAATGCCAAACATAATGTTCTTCTACTGCTATGTTCTAGGTATTGAATAAATGGCTATCATTGGCTCTAATGTAAATAGCCTTGCTTTAGATGGAAGATGTGATGCCTTGATGCAAACACTGCAGTCAATTCAATGTTGTGAAGTTCCAGAAACACTGTTTACAAAACCCCTGGTATATTAGTAACATCCGGGGGGGAGAGAGGGTTTTAATAGATAACTATGCCCAAATCCCCCATTTCTATACTATGTATTTCCGAATTTGGCATAGTCCCAGAAAGGAGATTTCAATGTTTAAAGTGAGGAAAGAATAAATTAGATCCCTAAGTGCACATGATTCAGATTTTTGGCTTGAAAAAAACCTCTTGAGATATAGTTGTCTAAATGATATGATCATCTAAATAACACATCATAAAAGCACAGGTAAATATTTAGGTGGGTTGTTTTTCTGAAAGGTATGAAGCTTCTGGAATTGTTTTCTGCTGGTTTCCAGAAAAATTTTCTGACCTCTTAAAAGTGGATGTCTTTCATACACCCTGATTCTGGGGGCCAAAATTGATGTATAAGTAAATGGGTTCTTTAGTTTATGATTCCCATAAAAGAATGCCACATTAGATTGGAGCAATTTTAAAGCAAGTAACTGGACAAATTATTTTATTTGATTTTATTTTTATTGTAATTAGTAAAAGGGTTACATGTTTTTGCCAGATAGGAGGTGCGTTAATTCAAATACATTGATACCCTTTCACATGTCTTGGTACCCATTTCCCTCCCCCCCAACACCCCCCACCCGTCTTAGTTTTCTGCCCTTCCCTATCAAATTTCAAGTATCCAAATACAAATAAATTCACTATATCAGATAACAAAGTGAGATACTATACCAATATGGGATAACCAAGGGACAACAAAGGAGATGAGAGACAACATAGTACATTAAGGACAACAATCATTCATTATATGGCTTTTGTTTCAATATCTTGGAGACCCTTTCAATTAGCTTCACATTATATGGCCTTATATATGGCCTTTTGCTCTATTGCAAATCTCTGCTAGTAGAGCCCAAGATTTCTACTGATTAAGACGAATGAGGGAAACCACTGAACCTATGTTCCTTTGAGTCTGGCTTACTTCGCTTAATATGATTTTTTCTAAGTCTTTCCATTTCCTAACAAATGGGGAGATGTCATTCTTTCTGATAGCAGCATAGAATTCCATTGTGTACAAATACCACAATTTGTTGATCCACTCATCAAGTGAGGGACATCTGGGTTGGTTCCATATCTTTGCTATGGTGAATAGTGCTGCGATGAACATTGTTGTGCTAGTGGGTTTAGTATGTCCTTGTTTCTGGATGGTTGGGTAAATGCCAAGTAGTGGAATTGCTGGGTCATAGGGGAGTTCTATGTTTAGCCTTTTGAGGCCCTGCCACACTGCTTTCCATAGTGGTTGAACGAATTTGCACTCCCACCAACAGTGTAGTAGTGATCCCTCCTGGCCACATCCCCTCCAGCATCTGTTGTCATTCGTTTTCCTGATCTTGGCCATTCTAGCTGGAGTGAGGTGGAATCTTAGAGTTGTTTTGATTTGCATTTCTTTTATGACCAGAGATGTTGAGCATTTCTTCATGTGTCGATAGGACATTTTTTTTTCTCCTTCAGAGAAGACGCTCTTTAAGTCTTTGGCCCATTTTTAATGGGATGGTTGTTACTTTGGAGGTTAGTTTTGGAGTGATTAAATTTTTTGAGTTGTTGATATATTTTAGATATGAGGCCTTTGTCCGTTGTTTGGTTGGTGAAGATCTTCTCCCACTCTGTAGGCTTCCTGATTAGTTTACTAGCTATATCCGTTGCCATACAAAAGCTCTGCAGTTTAATGCAGTCCCACTTATCCAGCCTTTCTCTGATTTGTTGTGATTCTTGGTCCTTATTAAGAAAGTTTCGACCTGTGCCAAGGAGGCCTAGTGTATCTCCTATTCTTCCTGTAGAGTTTTCAGTGTGTCAGCTTTCACTTCCAGGTCTTTGGTACATTTGGAGTTAATTCTAGTGCAAGGTGACAAAGAAGGATCCAACTTTAGTTTTCTGCAGGTGCTTAACCAGTTCTGCCAGCACAACTTGTTGAAGAGGCTGTCTTTCTTCCATTCTATTTTTTTGGCTCCCTTGTCAAAGATTAGGTAGCCATCGGTCTGTGGTTTAATATCTGGGTCCTCAGTTCTATTCCATTGGTCTTCAGGCCTGTTCCTGTGCCAGTACCAAGCTGTTTTGAGAATTATTGCTCTGTAATAGAGTCTAAAGTTTGGAATTGAAATTCCTCCAGCGCTGTTCTTTCTGCTAAGAAGTGTTTCTGCTATACGGGGTCTTTTATTATTCCATATGAAATTTTGGATTGCCTCTTCTATTTCCTTAAAGAATGACATTGGGATATTGATGGGTATTGCGTTGAATCTGTAGATAGCTCTTGGGAAGATTGTCATTTTCACAATGTTGATTCTTCCAATCCAGGAGCATGGGAGGTTTTTCCATTTCCTTAGTTCTGCTTTAATTTCCTTTTTTAGGGTTTTCAAGTTTTCGTCAAAAACTTCCTTTACATTCTTAGTTAAGCTAAATCCTAGGTACTTTATTTTCTTTGAGGCTATTGTGAAAGGAGTTTCTTTCCTGATTATTGCCACGTTCCTCTCACTGTTGGCGTAAAGGAAGGCAGTTGATTTTTGAGGGTTGATTTTATAGCCTGCTACTCTTCCAAACCTTTGAATCAGCTCAAGGAGCTTGGGAGTAGAGTCTATAGGATTCTTTAAATACAGAATCATGTCATCTGCAAAAAGGGATAATTTTATTTTCTCTTTCCCTACTTGGATCCCCTTTATGCTTGCTTCTTGCCTTATTGGACTGGCTAGGAATTCTAGTACTATGTTAAAGAGGAGTGGAGAGAGTGGACATCCTTGTCTCGTTCCTGATTTTAGAGGGAATGGCTTTAGATTTTCACCATTAAGTATAATACTAGCAGTGGGTTTCTCATACACAGCCTTTATTACATTGAGAAATGTTCCATGTATTCCTAGTTTCTCCAGAGCTTTTAACATAAAGGGGTGTTAGATCTTGTCAAATGCCTTTTCCGCGTCTATTGAAATAATCATGTGATTTTTGTCCTTGCTCCTGTTGATGTGCTGAATTATATTAATTGATTTGCATATGTTCAACCAGCTTTGCCTCCCTGTGATGAATCCTGTTTGATCATAGTGTATAATTTTTTGATGAGCTGTTGTAGGCGGTTGGCCAGTATTTTGTTGAGAAGTTTTGCATCGATGTTCATCAAAGATATAGGCCTATAGTTCTCTTTCTTTGATGAATCTCTGTCTGGTTTGGGTATGAGGGTTACAATGAATTCATAGAATGAGTTTGGTAAGGAACCTTCATTTTCAATTTCGTTGAAGAGCTTGAGGAGTAGTGGTGTGAGCTCTGCTTTGAAGACCTTATAGAATTCAGCTGTGAATCCATCTGGCCCTGGGCTTTTATTAGGTGGAAGTTCTCTAATTGCCATTTCTATTTCAGAACTTGAAATAGGCCTCTTGAGTTGGCTTAGTTCTTCTTGGTTCAGTGTGGGTATGTTAATATTGGCTAGGAATTCATCCATTTCATCTAGATTCTCAAATTTGTTGGCATAAAGGTTTGAGAAGTATTCCCTCATGATATTCTGGATCTTGATAATTTCTGTCGTGATACTACCATTTTCATCTGTGATTTTGTTTATTTCGACATGCTCTCTTCTTTTTTTGGTAAGATTTGCTAAGGGCTTGTCAATTTTGTTAATTCTTTCAAAGAACCAACTCCTTGTTTAGTTGATTATTTCTATTTAATTCTGCTTTGATTTTAATAATTTGCTTTCTTCTACTGGGATTAGGGTTGGCTTGTTGCTCTTTTTCCAGGAGCTTAAGGTGAGACATTAACTTGTTGGTTTGCAATTCTTCCAAATTATTTTTGTAGGCACTCAGCGCTATAAATTTTCCTCCGAGTACTGCCTTTGCTGTGTCCCAAAGGAGTTGGAATTTTGTGTGCTCCTTACTGTTAAATTTCATAAACTGTTGGATTTCTGTTCTGATCTCTTCGATGAGCCATTGGTGATTCAACAATGTGTTGTTCAGTCTCCATGAGTTACAGGGTTTTCGTTGGTGGAGATGTGTGTTCAGTTCCAGTTTGATGCCTTTGTGGTCAGAGAGTGTGCATGGAATAATTTCAGTGTTTCTGAATCTACCCAGGTTTTTTTATGGCATAAGATGTGATCTATTTTGGGAAATGTTCCATGTGCTGCTGAGAAAAACGTATATTGTGTTGTTGCTGGGTGGAATATTCTGCAGATGTCTGTTAGATCTAGTTGGTCTAAATAGTTGTTCAGTTCTAAGGTTTCTCCGTTTAGTTTTTGCCTTGTTGATCTGTACATAGGTGAGAGTGGTGTGTTAAAGTCACCGACAATCACTGTATTTCGATCTGTGTATGGTTTCAGTGTAAGTAAAGTTTGCTTGTTGAAGTTTGGAGCTCCGGGATTGGGTGTGTAAATATTTAGGAACGTTATATCTTCCAGGAGGAAAGATCCCTTTAGTAGTATGTAGTAACCTTCTTTGTCTTTTCTTACTAATTTTGGTTTGAAGTCTATTTTATCTGATATGAGAATGGCAACTCCAGCCTGTTTAAGGGGGGCATTAGCTTGATAGAGTTTATTCCAACCTCTCACTTTCAAAAGATGATTGTTTTTTTGGGTAAGATGTGTCTCTTGAAGACAGCAGAACGATGGCTCTTGCTTTTTGATCCAACTAGACAGCCTATGCCGTTTAATTGGAGAGTTAAGTCCATTGATATTGAAAGTTAGTATTGAGAGATATTTATTAGGTGCTACCATTTTTAAAAGCTTTTATTTGGGCCTGTGTCTTGACAGTTTTTGTAGTCCTTAGATGTTTAGGTGCCATTTCTTTCCCTATATTGCATTTATTTTGGTTTTCTATGTAAAGAACATCTTTGAGAATTCTCTGTAGTGTTGGTTTTGTTGCGACATATTGTTGCAGCTTTTCCCCGGAATGGAATGTTTTTATTGTTCCCTCAGTTATGAATGAGAGGTTAGCTGGGTACAGTATTCTTTGCTGGTAGTTATTTGACTTAAGGGCATGACATATATGCTTCCAGTCACTTCTAACTTGCATGGTCTCTGCTGAGAAATCTGGGGTTATTCTGATTGATTTTCCTTTATAGGTTACTGAACCCTTTTCCCTGGCTGCCTTTAGGATCCTTTTTTTGGTTTCTATTGATCCAGTTCGGATTACGATGTGGCGGTGGGATGTTCTTTTCTGGTCAGGTCTCTTTGGGGTTCTAAAAGCTTCTTGTATCTGGATGGGTCTGCCCTTCTGGATATTTGGGAAATTCTCTGAAATGATTCCTTAAGTATATTTCCAATACGATTGACATCTTTCTCCACGCCCTCCTCAATACCAATTAGTCTTAAATTAGGCTTCCTGATTGTGTCTTGGACCTCCTGGAGCGCTGTCTCATTTTTCCTAGATTTGGATTGACTCATTTTCTGTTCTTTCTCTATAATACCTAAATTATCTTCAGCCCCGGAAATTCTCTCCTCTGCATTGTCTAACCTGGTATCAAAGCTACCTACTTTATTTTCATCTCCCTTGCTACTAATTGCTCATTGTTGATGCCTTGCATCTCTTCTTTTAGATCATGTATGGATTTCGTTAGCTCCTTGATTTCCATTTGAGTTTTTAGCTCAGTAGCTTTATTTTCTTTGAACATTTGCTGGAGTTCGGTCACCTTTTTATTTGTGGATTCTATGAATTCATCCATCTTTCTTTGAAAAACCTTTATTATGGTTTCTTCTTTTTCACTTATCACCTTGTTTATGGTTTCCTTTTGTTCAGCTATGGCTTTCTCCCTTATCTCTTTCTTTATATTTTCACATTTTTCATTAATGATGTTTATCAATTGCATTTGTACAGCACTTGGAAGACTCTCCTCTAGGTCTGCCAGTGACTGTTCCATTGGCTGTTTACATTGGGTGGAGGGGGTGGGGGATGTTGTTTCTTGATTTGACATTTTTCTTGAGTTTCTTGTTCTGCCCATTTGATAATGGGAACAAGATTAATACTAAACACGATTATGGTTTTTCAGATATAACCAACCTAGTCCTCTGTAGCTGGCAGACTCTAGATGTTCACAAGTTTTGATTGGTGTTATCAGTCTTTCTTTTTGTGCAGTTACTGACTAGTCTAATTATTCACTGATAAGCGATTTATATCCAAAACAAAAATCCTCTCAATCCAATCTCTATTGTATTTAAGTCCCTCTGAGCCTAGAGAATAATTAAACACCTAGATATACAGTGTTGCTCAACAGCCATCAAGTGTAGATCCATGCAGTATAAGGGTTGAAAGAGGAGCAGAGGTCCAGAGATAGAAAAATAGAATGAGAGAGGTCAGGGGGTAAGCAGGTAGCGTATTTGAGTACAAAGTTTGGAAAGTATTAGAATAAAACTTATGTGTTGCCGCGCGATTAGCTCTTAGCAAAACCAGAGGCCTCACAGTGGATCATGGGATGGATCTGCGAGCTTCGGTCTGAGCATGGTTGGCGGACGTTTGCCTCTGCTGCTTCCAGGGGCGGCCCCAAGCCAAGGGTCTGGGGATTGAGAGTTTCAGGGGCTCTCAGCAGGACCAGCAGGAGACCCCTCTGTTTCAGGGGCGGGGCCCAGCTGGGGACGTGGGCTCCAAGGGCGGAGCCGAGCCTTTTTGGTTCTCAGAAGGGGAGCTTGGCTGCTGGTCAGCCCTTCAGATCCCTGCTGTGTTTCCACTGCTTTGTCAGAGTCTGTGACTGTGGTGGGGGGGCCTCGGTGGTGTCTTACTCAGGATTCCCAGCTGGAGGATGCCCCGCTGAAGAATCGAAGGGGGGTAGATGCAGGCTCCTATTTTCCCGCACCCCCTACCCACTGTTGTAAGGCAGGGTCCCAACGCCCTCCACTCTCCAGATCCAGTGGCCTGGGAGAGGAGCCTGGTGGGCAGATGGGAGCTGGGACAGCTCCGCCTCCCCTTGTGGGGTGCTGAGTCTTAGGGTCCGCCTGCTTGTCAGTCTCCAGTCAGAGGGCTGGGGGTTGAGCCCGTTGGGCGGGTGGGAGTTGGGACAGCCCCGCCTCCCTTCGTGGGGTTCTGGGTCTTATGGGTAGCCCGCCTGTCAATATCCAGTCAATGGCCTGGGGGTGGGGGCTGTTGAGGGAAGGGACAGGATTCTAAATTCCTTGCCCCCCTGCTCCCAACAGTCTTTCTCAGGCGGGGTGTTGCGGTCTGAGTTATGTTCTATTGCTTGGTACCTGCTCTGCTTTCCCGATGTGTTTGGGGACGCGCTGTATTACTCACGCCTCTGCGTCTGTCTGCACGTGTTCCATGGTGGTGGGGAGTCTTTCACTCCCCTCGGGTCTCCACTGCCGCCTGTGTTCTGCGTCTTGGCTCCGCTGCTTGCTGTTCTGGTTCCGCGTCTGGGTTCTGCTGCTTCCGCCATTCGATGGGCCGGTTCTGTGCTGGTTTCTGCAGCCATTGGGCTTCCAGCCTGGCACCCTCCACTGCCGCTGCTTTTCTTGGATTATGTCATGTGCCGGCTCCACGCGGGGAAACCAGTCGTGGATTAGATCCGGTGCCCGCCGCCGGTTTCCCCACGTGGAGCCGGCACCCGCTCAAGCCGCTTTTCACGGCTTGGTCCAGTGTCAGCAGCCGCTTTCCACAGCTTTCCGCGGCTTTGGGCGAGAGGTGAGGGGTGTCCTCGCGTTCCGAAT
The DNA here is from genome assembly GCF_031878675.1 of Megascapheus bottae. Taxonomy (NCBI): domain Eukaryota; kingdom Metazoa; phylum Chordata; class Mammalia; order Rodentia; family Geomyidae; genus Megascapheus; species Megascapheus bottae. Next base: position 366,155 of record NW_028327853.1, read on the forward strand.
TCTTTGAGAAAGTTGGATGTGAGCTTTTTCTGGATTTCTTTACCAGTTTGAGTCCTTCTCCGTTGCTTTTTGAATTTGTTGTTGTGGATTTCTTTAGGTAGTTGGCTTGTGGGACTCCCTGGTTTTCTCTTTTTGTAAGAGAAAGCTAGGCAGCGTCCCTGTTGTCTCGGCACCATCTTCCTTCCCATGACTGTTATTCTTAATGTACTGTTATTTATCTGTTTTGCTGCCCTTATGGCTAATCTTATATTGTTACTGTATCAGACTTTGTTACCTTGTATATTGTATATATGTTTATTTCTTCATTTGAAATAGGGAAGAGAAGGGGGGAAACAAGATGATTGGGAGGAGGTGAGGCAGGGAAAGCAGGACCAAAACATGAGAAGTGGTATCAATGTATGAGAAGTAATGTACCCACGACCTGATGAATGTAACTGTAACCCCTCTATACATTACACTGACAGTGAAATTTTAAAAAGAAAGAAAAAATTGTTATTTTCATATAATTGTAATAAGATGGGAATTGTGCTTTTGCTTCTCTGGAGTCTTAATGTGTCACCTTCATGCTCTCCTAAGGTTGAGAATAGTTGTGTCTCTTTCCTCAAAAGAATGGCCACTGGCTGTATCCCAGGCCACTGCACGGAGTCATTGCACATCAAGAAGATGTCCTTTTGGCAGGACTCCAGGATCTTCCTGTCAGGGGTTCTGCCATAAAAGCTGCCTAAGTGAAGGCATCTGAGAAGGATGACTGGGGTAAGTGCCCATCTGTGCTGTCTGGCAGGGCCTGAACTGCTGCTGGCATCAATCCCTTCTTCTACAGATGGAAAGTCCGTTCTAAATTCAGAAGCTGAGAAAGATATTTGAAAATCATATTCCATGTGCCTTCATGAAACTTGACTTCCTGGTACGTGTAGAACTCAAATGCATTAATGGGCTGTCCTGAATTTGCTTGCCCTCTCTTCCTTCTGCTCACTCCCCCAAGACTGCATATTTTTTGAAGCACTTCCAGCCTGACCTCACCACAATCCAATGGCTTCCCTAAGAGCACTGGTGCTTCACAAGCAACAACTGCCCCTTATCACACGCACAAATCCTGCCCCAGTGTTCCAGAATCCATTGGTCATGGATGTGAGGCTCAGACATGCTGCACAAGAAGTCTCCGTAAACTCCAGAAACCTGGTGACAGGGAATAGGACCTAAATACGCATAGACAATTTTTCTCCAAAAAGCTCACACAGCCCACATCCTGCACTGGAAATGTCATATCTGCCTGGAAGCTTCCTATCATGTATTCTTGAAAGACTGAATGAAGAAACGGAAGAAACAAATAAATATATAAATTACCAATTAGAAGAACAAGAGGGAGAAACCATGTAATTCAGTGACAACATATCCAACGTTATTACAAGTAAAGCAGTTAATCCATTCGCAGATTGTTTTGATGCGTCCCACTTCATTTTTTCCCTCTGCCCATTCCAATTAACTGAAGCAATTCGATGGGACTGTCAAGTACTTTGTGTGGTGGGTGGCCTTTAAAATAGCCCTCTATGATTCTTGCCTCTTCACACTCATGCCTTTTTTAATCCTCTTTCTTTGAGTGTATGCTGAACTAGTGACTCACTTGTGGCAAATAGAAAGTGCCAAATGTGATAAGATGTCATGTCCATCATTTGGTTACAAAATGACTATCATTTCCCTTTTGGGTACCATCTTTCCCTCTCATTCTGAGAAGCCAACTATCATGAGCTCTTTTTTGAATAGGTTTACATAGCAATGAACTAAATGATGCATCTGTAGCCAGCGAGGTTCTGAGGGCTACCACTAGCCATGTGTGTGATCCTGGAAGAAGATGATTCCCTATAAAAAGTGAAATACAATAGCCAAGAAATGGAAACAATTTAGATGCCTCACTACAAATGTACAGATGAATGCATACAAATAATGTCAGATACACACACACACACACACAGACACACACACACACATAATGGAATTCGACATAGGCAACAGAAAAGATAAAATAATGGCATTCACTGGGAAATGGATGAAACTGGAGTAAATCAAATCATGTTGAATGAGTTAAGTCAAGACCAAAGGAACAAAAGTTAAATGGTCTCCTTGATATGTATATATGAGACGCAAACAGTACAAGAGAAATGAATCAATATTCAGGAACCCAAGGTCATTGACACGGTCTAGGAGATAAAAGTATAACTATTACATGTAAAAATCTATGATAGGATATATACTCTATAGATGGAATGTATACAGATCAATGTGTATCCATGACATACAAACTCACAGCTTAATTTTAATTATGTTCTAAAATTTATGTGTCAGTGATAGCATATACAGATTCCCTTCTTGAATGTTTGTTAAACATGATATTTGAAATATGATGTAAAAAAGTCAATGATAATAAAATCTTTTAAAATAAAAAATGAATTGAAATAATTACAGTTCTTACTGGTACCTTCATGGCAGAATTTTGTGGGACTCAATAAGCCAGAGGTATCCAGGAAGCCATACACAGCTTCTAGAACTATGCAAACAAAAAAACCATGTTTGCTATTGTAAACCATTGACTTTGTGAGCAATTTATTACACAGTAATAGGTTATTAATAAGTTGGAGAACAGAACGAAAATTAAACCAATACTATATTACAAAAACAAGGATTGGGATGTAGCTCAGTGGCCAAGCACTTGCCTACCACGTGCAACATCCTGGGCTCAATAACCAGTACCAAAAAAGAAAAGTAAGATGGGAAGATGGCGGTGATTCAGTTGGAATCTTTCTGAGCTCTCACCAAGATACCAGTTTTGGCAGCATAGGGGACAGTACATACCTCAAATCGAGCCTAAGTAAGCTTTAGTGACACAGACCTCAGTCACAGAGGAAAAAGGCAGAAATCTGGCACAAAGAAGACAGCAGGGACCGGTTCCAGCCACTTGGAGTGGCCGGGGCGACAAAGTGGCTCTTCTGCATCTGAGCAGCAGTGCTTCTTGGAGCCTTCACCATCCAGCTGCAGACAGAGCCATACAGAGCCTGCGGAAGCCCAGAGCTGATACCCGGCTGTGCACGGACCTGTCAGCTTCACGAAACTGGAGAATCCAGCAATTTATGAGTACCACTGAGGAGAAGTTTCCACTTCTACTCACGGATCGGCATTGGGAGGGATCCCCTCCCCCAGTAGCTGAGCACAGCTCCATCTTAACTAGTGGCAATGACCTAGGCCAAAGCAGTAGGAACCTGAGAGGTGGTGCAGGCGACACCATCTTTCTTTGTGGCAAAGGATTTCCCAGAGATCCCTTAGCCGGAAATCCAGCCCCAAAGCTGCTGAAGTCCGTCCCCTGTGCCAGCCACAAGCCTGGTAAACAAAACCCACCTGCCAATCTTTCAGCTTCTTTTTCCCAAACAAACATCAGATCCAAAAAAATCTCATAGCCAAATCACAAGAGAAAAAGACTTTCTGAACTGTTTAGATCCCGAATTTAGTGGAAATACAAGTTTCCTATCCTGCCCTGACCCCCACCCCTCAAAAAAAAAATCCTGAAGATGACCCTTTTTTTTAAATTCTTTTTTTTGTTTTTCTTTTTCTTTGTTTTTTTTCTTTTTTTCTTCCACCCCTTCTTTCAATTGCATTTATAGGTATTCTTATTTTACATTTACCATCCTACCTACACATTTTTTTTCTCTCCTGCATCTCTCTGTCACTGTGGTCGTTCCTGGAAACATAGTGACAGCTCTGGGTACAGTCTGAATACAAATGATATCTATATTGATAAAGTCACCTGCTTTTTAATCTCCTGGTCTCAACCCTAGTATTTCTTAAGTAAGAGCTCACAATAGTGAGGAAACTCCCCCCACCATTTCTTTCTCTTTTCTTTTTTCTTTTTTGATTTTTTTCTTGTTGTTGTGCTTTTTGCTTTTTTGTGTTTCTTTTTTGTTTCTTGTTTTTTTTTGTTCTGTATGTTTTTTTTGTTTTTTGTTCTTGTTGCTGTCTTACTTTCCTTTTTTTTCTTTCTTTCTTTTTAAAATTTTCCATCATTGAAATCTATATCTACCTCCCTCATTTCTCAATGTATTCTTCTTATTACCCTTCTTACTTTCATAAGTTTTATCTAATACTTTCCAAACTTTGTACTCAAATATGCTACCTGCTAAGCAACTTAGGTCAAATATCCTTATGCTATACCTTTTCCTCATTACTATAATAATCTTATACTCCTATGTTGTTCCTCTTGTAGCTCCCCTGATGTCTCTCATACTATTTTTTCTATCTCTGGTCCTCTGCTCATCTTTCAACCCTTATAATGCATGGATCTACACTTGATGGCTGTTGAGCAATACTGTATATCTGGATGTTCAATGATATTCTAGGTCCAGAGGGGCTAAATACAATAGGGATTGGATTGAGAGACTTATTATTTTGGTCATAAATCGGTGACCAGTGGTTGTAGTAGACTGGTCTGTAATTGTACAAAAAGAAAGAGTGATAATACCAATCAAAAATTGTGAACATCTAGTGTCTGCCAGCTAAAGAAGTCTAGGTTGGTTATATCTGAAAAACTATAATTGTGTTTAGTATTAATCGTGCTCCCATTTTCAAATGGGCAGAACAACAAACTAAAGAAAAGTGTCAAATCAAGGAATAACATCCCCCACCCAATATAAACAGACAATGGAACAGTCACTGGCAAACCTATAGGAGAGTCTTTCAAGTGCTTTACAAATGCAAATGATAAACATCATTAATGAAAAATGTGAAAATATGAAGAAAGAGATAAGGGAGGAAGCCATAGTTAAACAAGAGGAAACCATAAACAAGGTGATAAGTGAAAAAGGAGAAGCCATAAAGGAGGCCATAATAAAGGTTTTTCAAAGAAAAATGGATGAATTCATAGAAACCACAACCAAAAAGGTGACCGAACTCCAGCAAATGTCGAAAGAGAATAAACCTACTGAACTAACCACTCAAAAAAAAAATAAAAGAGCTAAAGAAATCCTTACATGATCTAAAAGAAGAGATGGAAGGCATCAAAAATGAGCAATTAGAAGCAAGACAGACGAAGAATAAAGTAGATAGCTTTGATAGCAGGTTAGACAATGCAGAAGGTAGAATTTCTGGGGCTGAAGATAATTTAGCTATTATAGAGAAAGAACAGAAAATGAGTCAATCCCCATCTAGTAAATATGAAAGAGCGCTTCAGGAGGTCCAAGATACAATTAGGAAGCATAATATAAGGCTAATTGATATTGAGGAGGGTCTAGAGAAAGAGCTCAATATACTTCAGGGAACCATCACAGAGATTTTCCCAAATACGCAGAAGGGCAGGCCCATCCAGATACAAGAAGCTTTTAGAACCACAAACAGACCTGACCAGAAAATAACATCCCACCACCACATTGTAATCCGAACTGGATCAATAGAGACCTAAGAAAGGATCCTAAAGGCAGCCAGGGAGAAGTGATCAATAACCTATAAAGGCAAACCAATCAGAATAACCCCAGATTTCTCAGCAGAGACTATGCAAGCAAGAAGTGTCTGCAAGCATATATGTCATGCCCTTAAGTCAAATAACTACCAACCAAGAATACTGTAGCCAGCTAAGCTCTCATTCATAACTGAGGGAACAATAAAAATATTCCATTCCAGGGAAAAGCTGCAACAATATGTTGCAACAAAACCAACACTACAGAGAATTCTGAAAGATGTTCTATACATAGAAAATCAAAATAAATGCAATATAGGGAAAGGAATGGCACCTAAACAGCGAATCATCTAAGTACCTCAAGAACTGTCAGGACACAGGCCCTAATAAAAGCTTTTAAAATGGTAGGAACTAATAAGACTCTCTCAATCCTAATGCTCAATATCAATGGACTTATCTCTCCAATTAAATGGCATAGACTGTCTAGTTGGATCAAAAAGCAAAATTCATCATTCTGTTGTCTTCAAGAGACACAACTTTCCAAAAAAAACAAATATTTCTTGAAAGTGAGAGGTTGGAATAAACTCTATCAAGCTAACGGCCCTCATAAGCAGGCTGGATTTGCCATCCTCATATCAGATAAAAAAGTTTTCAAACTAAAATTAGTGAGAAAAGACAAAGAAAGTTACTACGTACTACTAAATGGATCATTCCTCCAGGAAGACATAACGATCCTATATATCTACACACCCAATCCCGGAGCTCCGAACTTCATCAAGCAAACTTTAGTTTCACTGAAACCATACATAGATTGAAACACAGTGATTGTTGGTGACTTTAACACAACACTTTCACCTGTGGACAGATCAACAAGGCAAAAACTCAATAGAGAAACGTTAGAATTGAACAACAATATAGACCAACTAGATCTAACAGACATCTGCAGAATATTCCACCCAGCAACAACAAAATATACATTTTTCTCAGCAGCGCATTGAACATTTTCCAAAATAGACCACATCTTAGGCCATAAAACAAACCTGGACAGATTCAGAAACACTGAAATTATTCCTTGAATGCTCTCAGACCAAAAAGTCATCAAATTGGAACTGAACACACATCTCCACAATGAAAACCCTGTAACCCACAGAGATTAAACAACACATTGTTGAATCACCAATGGGTCATCGAAGAGATCAGAACAGAAATCCAACAGTTTATGAAATTTAACAATAAGGAGAACCCAAAGTACCAGCTCCTTTGGGACATGGCAAAGGCAGTACTCAGAGGAAAATTTATAGGTCTGAGTGCCTACAACGACAAGTTGGAAAAATTGCAAACCAACAAGTTAATGTCTCACCTTAAGCTCCTGGAAAAAGAGCAACAAACCAATGATAATCCCAGTAGAAGGAAGCAAATTATTAATATCAAAGCAGAATGAAATGATTTGGAATCCAAAAAAACTATAGAAAGAATCAACGAAACAAGCAGTTGGTTTTTTGAAAGAATTAACAAAATTGACAAACCCTTAGCAAACTTACCAAAGAAAGAATAGAGCATACCGAAATAAACAAAATCACAGACAAAAATGGTAATATCACAACGCAAATTACCAAGATCCAGAGTATCATGAGGGAATACTTCTCAAACCTTTACGCCAACAAATTTGAGAATCTAGAAGAAATGAATGAATTCCTAGCCAATATTAACATACCAAAACTGAAGAAGACGTGACCCAACTAAACATGCCTATTTCAAGCACTGAAATAGAAATGGCAATAAGAGACCTTCCACCTAAGAAAAGCCCAGGGCCAGATGGATTCACCGCTGAATTTAATAAGGTCTTCAAAGCAGAGCTCACACCACTACTCCTCAAGCTCTTCAACGAAATTGAAAATGAAGGTTCTTTACCAAAATAAATAAATAAAACACAAGTGACATAAAAACTGTAACAATTTGAGCATCTAAATAATATTGTAATAGATTATTAGATTATGCTAATTGCATTATATTATAAATATGCATACATTGATAGTGGCAAATTATCAACGGAAGGAGGGAAACAGAAAGGAAACAACAAAAGGAGGGAAGGCAGGAAGATAAATACAATTTTCTTACAGAAAATGTCCATATAGTATGCATGAGTATGCATGCATACACATGCTGAGCATAAGCTTAATAATTTCTTATTTTACTGAATATAAATCATGGAGATCATCCTTTACTTTGGTATAGTAACAAGGGAACTTTCTGGTATTTGTCTCCCTAATTCATTTCCAATCTAATTATGAATAAAGGGGCAGAGTTAAGAAGGGTCACTGTGCAATGTACCTCTAGACTATCAATGCTGTGACAAACAGAAAGCCTGGGAAACTCACTAGTGGAGACTATAGTCGATGACAACCAAGCACTGGGTGATACCTTGAAATAGATCCAAGAACCAAAGAAGGATATCAGTAGAAAGACTGCTCCCTCCCCTCTCCAGGTATTCCTCTCCTACATGTGTCTAATGTGGATGCTTGTTATTTTCTTTAAGGTTGTCTGGGATAAATCAGAATAATCACATTCTGAGATTCTTAACCTATTTACATTTACAAAAATTCTTTGGCCAAATAAGATCTTACTCGTGGATTCTAGCGATTATGCTGTGGGCACTTCCAAGGCCTCTGTCCAGCCCACTGCAGATGTTAAGAAGAAGGAGAGATGCATGAAGCATCAATTAGGAATGTGCTCTACTGTCTTTCAAAATTGTTCGGCCATCTGTTAATCCAAGTAAAAACCTTATTTCTACAAAGTAAGATATTTAAGTGAAGTTGGCCTGAGGCCAATCAGAGAAATTCAGGAATTCAATTACCAAAGGGAAACAGCCACAGCCAGCTTTCTTTTTGGGGACAGCAAAAGTAAATCTTATCATCGAGCAATTTGTAAAGATTAACAAGACTCCAGAAGGCATCTAGTATACATTTTGGTTTTGGAAACATGTCTAAGCCATTGCTCTTATTTAGATAAGTGTTCCCCAAAGTCCAATGAGTTAAAATCTTGACCCCTGGCCTCCCTGTGGAACCTAAGAGTGAAGAAACTCTTGAAAAGCCTTCTCATAATTGGCTGTATGTTCCTCGAGGAGAGTTTGAGACTCCAATCTCTTCTTCTTCCTCTTTTCACCATGAGGTGAATGGTTATGCCTCATGCTGCTGCTGTGATGCCCCCAAACAATAAGATCAACCAATCATGTACTCACATTTCCAAAACTTTGAGCAAAAATAACCTTTTTCTTTATAAGTTGATTGTCTCCAATAGTTGTTACAGTAACTGAAAAATTGCTAACACAACTACCAAAAGTAGGAAACCTTTCCAAATAACCAGTCTTTAAAAACTCTTTAGCTAAAATTTGAAAATGAAATGTAATATATTTTAATGATTTTTTTCTTCTCTATAACTACAAATTTAGAAGGCTTTGGGTAATCACTGCAAAAAAAACGTGTTTGCAGTCTTAGTGATTCTTTGGTTATCTCTGAATACTTGACACATCATAGTAAAATTCCAACCATTACACAATTTCCTCTAATTTATTTAGTGCACTGGACAAAACTGTAAGGGAAACTGGTTCCAGTACCTGGAAGTAAACAAAGGCATTCCTGCAGCTCATATCTGTGATTAAATGGGGTTGCCCTTAAATGAACTGGGGAAGGGTGGTTTCAGAAATTAGTTTTTACTTATCTAATGGTTACCAGTCTGGTGTCTTCTAATTTCCTTGAGGTTTTTTTCTTTAATATTATAAAATGACATCTATAATTCCATTCGTCTGTATTGATAAGTGATTTGGGTGTTTTTACTCTGGTAGTTAGAATATATACCTTTCTGATAGCGGAAAGAATTGGTGTTTGATGACATGTAGCCTTGGAATGTCAGTACTACCACCCTATAGTAAAGGCTCAACTAAAGCCTCAATGAAAGACCCAACTTCTCTGTACAGGTTCTCCTCTACCAGAATGCATATGGAAACTAGCAGTAAAGAGGGGAATGAAGTGATTCTACAATACTCTTTGTAAGAATGCACAATCTTTCAAACTAAATCACTTAAATCCCCCAGGAGAGTTTAAGCCTAGACTGGTTCTGAAGGGTGAGGAATATACTGAAGCTCTTACCATCCACAGGCTTCCACACCCCACATTCCAACATCAGCACCTCTGAAGGTGCTCACAGTAACATCTTTACCCATATGGTTAAAGGACATGAAAATGGGCAGCAGTGAGGCATTTTAAAACAATTTAGGAGGTAAGAGTAAAGTTCAGTTGCAAAGTACATGTTTTGCATGTACAAGACACTGGGACCAGTTTTCAGCGTGCACACATGCATGCACGCACACACACACACACACACGCACACACACACACACACACACACACACACACACACACACACACACTAATATCACCTATTCCATCATAAGTAGCTTGAAACTCACAATCTGCTTTCCTTAACAACCTCCTCCTAGTCTCTTTTAAACATTTAAACACCTCTTTCTCATGCTTACATCCCAAACCTAAGTTTTTAGACATCTCACCTTAAACAAATGATCTTTGAGATGTTCCCAAGTGCTCCGTTCTACTTGCCAACTTTTACCTTCTAGGACAAGATCCTACTTAAGTAAAAGGAAAATTTCTGGAAGCTGCTTTCTTGGTACCCACTGTAACTTTTTTTTCTGGTCCTGGGGCTAGAACTCTGAGTCCTGGAGCTGTCTCTGAGGTTTATTCTGCTCAAGTCTAGCACTCTCCCACTGGGGTCACAGGTCCAATTATTGCTTTTTCTGTGATTAAATGGAAATAAGAGTCTTAGGGACTTTCCTGTCAAGACTAGCTTTAACTCCTCATCCTCAGATCTCAGTCTACCAACTAGTTGAGATTATAGGCATTAGCCACTCTCACCGGGCTTCCACTATAACTTTCTTTGCCCTCCTGACTTTCCTTTCTTCCCCAAAATCTATGCATGTTTCTATTTTGGTCCTATGGTTGCCTATGGTACCACCACCCACAAATAACTTGAGGATTAATTACGAGAATGTAGATAACAGTGTTAGCACTGCTGAGCCAAGTATGACAGAGAGGTTTGAGCTAAATTGTTTTAATAGTAGCAAAATGATTTTGACTGAAGTTCCATTAAGACTTGCAATGCAGTTACAGTCTCTGTGGGCCTTGTATCTGTTACATTGCTCTGCTTCTTTGCAATGACTTGGAGAAGGCTTGGTCTGGAATGAGCCTAGAGCCTTGCCCACGGGCTGTCAAGGTTCTCAGTGGAAGCCACTGTCATGGCTGCCTTCCTTAGGATCCCGGGAGTGAGGCCCAATGCCATATTTCTTTCCTCTGCTTATAGACAACATTCTTCCTCATCTAGAGATTCCACCTCCCCCCAGCTTCCAGCTTCCAGTTGGCATGTGCTCAAAAGTATCATTTCTTTCCTTCCTATATTGCTGTCAAGTTAACTAGGTACTCCATGTTACTTTATCTGTCTTTCTAAAATAACACCTGGTATTTCTCCTTATAGCTGTGATACAGATGGAATTGGGAACCTCGGTTTTGTTGTGGATCTAAATAAGAGTCAACTTGCTTATGTAGTGTTAGCCAATCATGCCCCATTAGTGGACAGTGAAGATCTTTATTATAAAAAAGGACACTGAGAATATCTTCCAAGTCATTCAAATATAATCTAAGGATAGGAATTGGGAAGCTAATTTGATTGTGACACATGGACCACACGGATCTACTGGCAAGTCTCAAGAAAAAGGTTGAAGAACAGTGAATTTTCATTCAAAACAATAACTCTCAAATCCAATCTCTGTTGCTTTGTAACTGAATGACCTTCCATGAAGTTTGTGCATTAATAGATGAGTTATCCCATGCCTTCCTGCATCTGTTCACTTTGGGTTTCTGCTCCTCCCATTAAGAACAAGATTACTGCCTGTAATCCTAGCACCCCGGATACAGAGACAAGAGGATCACAGGTTCAAGGCCCACACCTTCTATCAAAACGAAAACAAAATGCAAACAAACAAAAACCCACCAAAAACAAAGATTCCCATTCCTTCCAACTGAAACAAGCAGAATAGTGCAGAAGGATTGATGTGCCAGGAAAAAGTGTGAACTGTCAGAGAACTTCCAGCCCTCCATCACTCACTCTCAGTCTCACTTATAATGTTCATGTGACCGAGCCACGGCTAGCCTGATGGTAATGCATGGCCAGTCACTTCTGTGTATCCTGCCACTAAGACCAGCACACTCCAGGCCTCTGAGTGAGGCTGCCCTAGACTGGTCAGCTCTGAGAGACCCAACAACACACTCCAGACCCAGAAGCAGACCATGAAAAATTAGCTCATCCTAATTTCAGATCAAAATTACCCAGACAATACAAAGACCAACAAATTAATTTCTTGTTGCTATGTCAAGCCATTATGATATTTTTCTTTTTCTTTCTTTATTTATTAACTTTGATTTTTACATCATATTTCAAATGTCATGTTTAAAAATCGAGTATTCAAGAAGGGAAACTCTATATACAATCACTGGCATTTATATTTTAGAACATAATTAAAATTAAGCTGAGGGTTTGTATGTCGTAGATACATAATAATTTATGTAGTAAAACATTATATGTAGGGCTGGAGTTTTGCCTACTGCTAGAGTGCTTGCCTTGCATGCACGGAACCTGGGTTCAATTCCCCGGTACCACACACATAGAACAAAGCAGGAACTGGTGATGTGACTCAAGCGCTAGAGCGCTAGCCGTGGGAAAGCCCAAGGGCAGTGCTCAGGCCCTGAGTTCAAGACCCAGGACTGGCAAAAAAACAAAACCCCCAAAAACAAAAACAAAAATAAAATAAAACATTATGTCTATAGAGCATGTAGCCCATCACAGATTTTTATGTCTATGTAGTTATGTTTATATGTCCAATACCATGTCCATAACATTGGGTACCCAAATATTGAGTCATTGCTCTTGTACTGTGTGGATCTAATATCCACATTTTAAGGATACCACGTGCATTTTGTTCCTTTGCTCTTGACTTACCTCACTCAACATAATTTGCTCTAGCTTCATTCACTTCCCAGCGAATGCCATTAAGTCATTATGTTTTAGAATAGGTAGCTACTCAGAAAAATCTTGGTATATACAGATAGATAGATAGATAGATAGATAGATAGATAGATAGATAGATAGATAGACATACAGACAGAGAGACAGACAGACAGAAAGACGGACAGACAGATGACTTGGATTGCTATAAAATCCATTTTTTAAAGAAATGCATAGTGCATTTCTGGTGGACGTACATAGTAGATACATTTTATAGCAAAACCTTTTCAAATGTTTTTTGAAGGCTATATGTGTTGGGACAAATAAAAGAGATACAAATGAAATAAACAAAAATAGGATATGTATAGCAGAGCTGAAGTCAGACCTAGGTCCAGACCTAAAGCAAAACCAGCACTTGTCCCTTGTCCTGCCTCCTGATCTATTGCAGGCACATTGCTCAGCAATCCTCCCACTGTCAGAACCCACAGATGAAGAAGTTTTCTTGACCCAAGTAGAGGCAAGTCCCACACAAGGGCTCCACCAGGCCCAGGTTGGGGCCAGTTTGTCCTAAGTGAACCAATCACAATGACCACATAGGTGGGGCTATTGCTCCATTAAATCACATGTGGCTACTTGGCTACATTAATCCATGGAAAATGTGCTATGTGGCCACAAATAACACCATCAGAAGTCGAGAATAAAGAGTCATTCTCTGGCTACCATCTAATTCACTGTAAGATCTGCCACTCCATATCACTTAAGAATCTAGTAAGGCTTAAACCAAACTTCTCTCAGAAACACCTACTTCACGCTATCCAACTGTTCCTCATTAATCACTGTTACATGGAGCAAGTTTTGGGACCCTAAGAAAAATGGAACTAATAGACACAGATTTCTGAAAAGGCATTTTATTATATTTGACTTCCGAACACATTGTGTTCCAATGGGGTATTGGATGATGGATACTGAGATTTCTGAGGCTTTGGTTGCCATGGTGAATTTAAAGATGATCTGTGATGAAACTAACCCATTAGGCTAGAGAGAGTGAAGGAAACTTTGTGATTATTTAAACGAAAATTAGATTAAAATAACAAGTCTATCTCTGGTTATGGGCATTGGGGTATTACAGTGTTTGCTACCTTTGCTCTAGTTTAACATGACAGGTGCTCGGTGTATGAATGGGTAGTTTGTGTACAATGTTAAACTGAAAACCTTTTATTTGAAAAAAGATTGAATGTTTTACCGAATTTAAAACTAATATACACCCAAACAAGTAAAGATGTATAGCAAACCATTTCTATTATAATACTTGTGCGTTTAGGAAGTCTAGCAGAGGAGCAAGCAGATTAAAATATCTGCTGCCCACTCCTTCTGTCTGCTTTATGCCACTCTAATCAAGCTCTCATTTCAGGTGAAGTACAATGCACACCTTTTGGTATCATTTAAAACAGATCAACGAGTTAAAGACATGATTTGGTCCTGTCGACACTTTCCGGGGCATGCAGAGACACACAGGAATGAATTTACAGACAATTATGTAACCTTAGACAGCAGCTGCATTAGGAAGCAAATTAAAATTCAACACATAAAATGGGACTATTTTTGATGCACAGGAAATAATGCAGAATTGGTTCATGAATTCCAAAATGTCTGAGAGTTCTATAACATTTGATTACATTAAACTGGCTATTCCTTTTACTTTCTGGAACTTCATTTGCCTGTGATTTTTCGTCCAGAAACTATAAACACCACATGTTGACTGAATCAGCAGAATTTATATGGGAGAGTCAGAAAATACATGTGCTCAAAGGGCTGCACCTCACTAAGCTTTTATATAGAAATTTTAGCAAAGAGGAGAACTACTGGAGAAACAAGCAAACCTTAATGCTAGACGTAGTGCAATACACAGAACAAAGGCTAATGGAACATGGAGTTTTGGTTAGTTTTCTCCCCTCTGGAAATTGTTTGAGTGTAAATAAAAATTACAAATATGAATTATATGTGCATATTAAACTTGGCTAAGCCATAAAATGGAATCACAGAACTACAAATCTAAAAGGAACCAGGAGGTCTTCTATGGGAGGAAAGGTTTAAGATTCAAAGGAAGTGGGTAATTGCCTGAGAACACTGCTGCTGGGTAATCCCATCATGCTTAGAATCTATCCACGGTTATGGGCATTCCCACATACTCCAATGGTCAGGTTACTGAGTGGTCCATTTGGTCCACACAGGATGTGAGCAGAAAGTAGATTTTTTTCTATTCTCTTATACTTCAGACCAGCTTCCTGGATTCCTTTTCTATCACTGGATAAAAATATGAGAAAGTGTCATGGCTCTTGCTGTACCTTTAAATTCTAAGAATAGAAGGCGTACTAGCAAAATGATGTTCATTGCAACATTATTCACCATAGCTAACATATGGAATCAACCCAGATGCCTCTCAGTACATGAGTGGATCAAAAAGATGTGGTATTTATAGACAATGGAATTCTATGTTGCCATCAAAAAGAATGACATCGCCCTATTTATAACAAAATGGAAATATTTGGAAAAAATAATATTAAGTGAAGTAAGCCAGACCCAAAGGAACATAGGCTCCATGGTTTCCCTCATTGTAATAATTAGTACACACCTAGGATTCTTCTAGCAGAGGATTGCAGTCGCTCAAAACCTAAATACAGAATGTATTGTTGGATGGGACTATGTGAAAGGATGTCTAGGATGTGGAAACAAGAGCTTTATCTTGTGTGATTGTTGTTCTTAATGTACTATGTTATTTCTCTTCTCATTTGTTGCCCTTTGGTTAATCTCGGATTGTTACAGTATCTTACCTTGTTACCTGGTATATTGTATATATGTTCATTTATTTATTTGAAATAGGAAAGGGAAGGGGGGAAACAAGATGATTGGAAGGAGAGGATGGGAGGGAAATGGAGACCAAGACATGAGAAGGGGTATCTATGTGTGAGAAGTAATGCACTACTACTTGAGGAATGTAATTATAACTCCTCTATACATTATCCCAATAATAAAAAAAAGAAAAAACAAAACAAAAAATAGAAAATGTGTGGGGTTTTACAGAAATGGATGGATAGAGAGTGGACAGAGGCAGCAGTGGTACTCACTAGACAAGGTTGAAAATGAACTGTAGAGATGGTGAGTGCGAGCAGGAGGGAATCACTGGGAGAGAACAAAGGAAGAGGTGACATTTTCCATAAAGAAATATACTCTTTATCTGTTATAACTATACCCCTCTGTATATCATCTTTATAGTAACATTTTTGCCAGTCTTGGGCCTTGAACTTAGGTCCTAAGCACTGTCCTTGAGCTTTCTCAGGGGTAGTGCTCTGCCACTTGAGGCACAATGCTACTTCTGGCTTTTTCTGTTTATGTGGTACCAAGTAGTCGAACCCAGGGATATGTGCATGCTAGGCAAGCACTCTACCTGTAGGCCACGCTCCTGGCCCTATCATAACAATTTCTGAAATTGAGTCAGGTACTAGTGAGTCATACCTGTAATCCTAGATAATAATACGTCAGAACTTGGAGAATTACAATTCAAAGCCAGCCTGGGCAGAAAAGTCTGTGAGACTTTTACCACAATTTAATACTAGAAGTTAATCAAAGTGGAATCTAGCTCAGTTAGTTCTACCTCAATTTATTTCTACTCAATTAATCTAGAAGTGGAGGTGTGGCTCATATGGTAGAGCACCATACTTCAGTAAAAAAGCCAAGTGAGAGCTGGGGTCTCTGAGCTCAAGCCTCAATAAATAACACACACACACACACACACACACACACACACACACACACACACACACACTCACACAAAATTTAACCAGCTTCCCTTATGGAACTTTCTACAATTCAGGTAGTACTGTGAGCTCACTTTCTTCTACCATTCTCACTCTAGTCCCTCTCATGGTCACCAAGTGATCAGAACAGGTGGGACTGGGCCTACTGTTTATTGTCCCTGCCACACACCACCACCGCCGCCGCCCCCACTCCCACCGCCCCAGTCCATTATAGGTAACCCTGTTCTACACAAAGTCTCCTTTAAAATGATCTCACTTCTTTGCAAGCCTAGTGGTACATGCCTGCAATTCCAGTACTAAGAAAGTTGAGGCAAGCTGATCACAAGTTCAATGCCAGCCTGAGGTGCATTGGGAGATCCTATCACAACTTCTTTTTACTCTCACTTCTGATGTAGGGAAACTTTTGCCACAGGTGAGATGTCCTTGTCCCCACCAAAGTACTTTCTCCCACGAGCACCACTGCCAGACCATGGCAGCTCCAGGTAGTCCAGTCCAGTGCATTTTACTATTCTCTGAGTCTCTCACATTTTAAGATACATAAATCAACTGGTCTCAGCCTTTCCTCATGGGGGAAGGGCCACCTTGCCATCCACCAGGGACTCACTCTCTTGCTCACAGTCTCTTTATTCCACCACTCCCATCAGAGATGTGCTCATTCAGGTGGAGCTTGCTGCACCACCATAGAAAATCACATGCCCAGGCAGTTCCTTCAGGACCTGGATGTTCTGGACACCACTGTGTTTATCCCAACATTTGGGACTCGACCACAGCTCAGAAGCAAAAGAAAAGGCGGTATAGAGGTCACATTTAAGATCTTAATATTGCCTCTGTTGTCTAACGAAACCCAAACAACAATAACAAAAGATACGTATTAGGATGATTGGGGTAAATTAATACTGAGTTTTCCAAACTGCCCTCTCATGAAGATTCATGTTAGCTCAACAATGGCTTAAGAAAATAAATACAAGTCCTCACAAGTAAAAGGAAATGTGAAATTCTTTCAATGATGTATCAGTTGCTGAAGTATTGAGAGGCCTCCATCCCATGAACTCACTTTTCCCTTCACTCAGGATACATTTATGAGAGACTTGCAATCTTTGAAATTGTTCAAATACAGGTTTCCAAGTTCTCTGCATTTCTTAGCTCTAAAGAGAAATCCTGGGCTGTGTCAAGGCGTAGGTTTCCTGTGGCAGCTGAGGAAATGGGTAAGCATTTATTTCATGGCCTATGACATGGACTATGTTATAGTTACCATTACAGAGAATTTTCTGAAATAAAATTCTTCTTTTTTCGAAGATTGCAGCATCCTATACTGGATGTTTCTGTCCTCCCATCATTTTGTCCTCCCATCATTTCTCAGTGCTATGTCGTTCTGACCCTTGAAGAGTGGCTTATCCATTTGAGAAACTCCAAGTCTAGTAGAACACCAGGAATTCTGTGCCTCAAATTGAAGACAATTAATGCCACTTATTATAAAATCAAGTTCTGTCATTGCTGTTTCTCGTATCCTGTCATCACCAAAATATTCACCTAACCAGATATTCTCCTACCGTCTGCCTGCCTGCTTCCAAAGAAAGACTGCTGGGGTTCGAAGTGTGTCTCAGGTTCTAGAGC
Organism: Megascapheus bottae; assembly: GCF_031878675.1. Classification (NCBI taxonomy): domain Eukaryota; kingdom Metazoa; phylum Chordata; class Mammalia; order Rodentia; family Geomyidae; genus Megascapheus; species Megascapheus bottae. Next base: position 384,086 of record NW_028327853.1, read on the forward strand.
ACTTGAAAGCATTTAATACAGAGTTCACACCCCAGTCTTGGAGAAAGAGTGGGAAAAGGAAGGGAGGACAGGAAAGAAGGCAGGAAGTAATGAAAGAAGGAAGGAAGGAAGGAAGATAGGAGAAGGGAAGGAGAAGGGAAAGAATAGGGAAGAAGTAGGGAAGGAGAACAGAAGGAGAAGGAAAGGGAGGACTAGGAGGGGAGAGAATATGAGGGGCAGGGGAGGGGGAAGGGAAGGGAAGGGAAGGGAATGGAAGCAAGGAGAGGGGAGGGGATGATTGGGGAGGGAAGGGAAGAAGGCTGCCACACCACGGAAATGCAAAGTTACTGACGTGGAAACCGAATTTTCTAAAAATGTTCTTGGAATCATGTGAACATGAGCCACATGCTATATCTATACTTAGTCATAAAAATAAAAGACATATATGTTAATCTAGCAGCTATTTCTTTCCAGAGTGTGATTAACATAGCAATCAAGTTATACCTGACTAAACAAAAATTTAATTCAGAATGAGCTGCCTAACCCATAACAGAAGTACTTATGAATAATTCAGTTCACATTCCTATGTATATTTCCTGGAAGGCTCACTCCACGCCGCTGCAGCCTTAATTTCCCAGTTGGTTCGGGACATATATATCTGTAATACACAGGCAGTTGCCAGTGTGAGATGTTCATTCCTGTCTGAACCGACATGCAGAACATTTTGGGGTAATACAAAATAACCTACCCAAACAATCCTTTTTTTATACAACTACACCAGGATTTTAATAAGAAAATCTGTCGTATTTCTGAAAATGTAGAATGGAAACTAGGTTTAAAAAATTCCTGAAAGATGAGATGGTTATAGTTAATATGGTTACTTAGTTGTAACTTCATTCAAATTCAAGTGGGTGTGTGATGTAATTCTAAAGCAGTGTGATTTTTTTCTGCTTGTCTTCTACTCCCACCGCGTGGTACTTATATATACGGACATCGGGCCTGTTGGGATTGTTGTTAGTTTGTATTTCTGGAGCAGTCCACTAGCCTATGGCTGTCATGCACAAGGCCAATTTTATGGTGGGTTTCCACAACTAATGGTGCACGGGGGATTTTATGTCGCTTTTCCTAACCAAAGAAAGACAATCCACATCTTCTGAAATTATATGTGAACATATAAATTATAGCGCTGAATGCCTACAACAACAACTTGGAAAAATCACAAACCAACATGGTAATGTCTCACCTTAAGCACCTGGAAACAGAACAACAAATCAACTCTAATCCGAGTAGAAGAAACCAAATTATTCAAATCAAAGGAGAATTAAATGATTTGGAATCCAAAAAATTATAGAAAATCTCAATAACAAAGGAGTTGCTTCTTTGAAAGAATTAACAAAATTGACAAACTCTTAGCAAATCTTACCAAAAAAAGAAGAGAGCATACCGAAATAATCAAAATCGCAGATGAAAATGGTAATATCACGACAGTAATAACCAAGATCCAGAATATCATGAGGGAATACTTCTCAAACCTTTACGCCAACAAATTTGAGAATCTAGAAGAAATCTAGCCAATATTAACATACCCACACTGAACCAAGAAGAATTAACCCAACTCAACAGGCCTATTTCAACTCTGAAATAGAAATGGCAATTAGAGAACTTCCACCTAAGAAAAGCCCACGGCCAGATGGATTCACAGCTGAATTCTATAAGGTCTTCAAAGCAGAGCTCACACCAATACTCCTTAAGCTCTTCAACGAAATTGAAAATGAAGGTTCCTTACCAAACTCATTCTATGAAGCCAGTATAACCCTCATCCCCAAACCAGACAGAGATTCATCAAAGAAAGAGAACTATAGACCTATTTCATTGATGAACATCGATGCAAAACTTCTCAACAAAATACTGGCCAACCGTCTACAGCAACTCATCAAAAAAATTATACACTATGATCAAACTGGATTCATCACAGGGAGGCAAAGCTGGTTCAACATACGCAAATCAATTAATATAATTCAACACATCAACAGGAGCAAGGACAAAAATCACATGATTTCTCAATAGACGCGGAAAAAGCATTTGACAAGATCCAACACCTCTTTATGTTAAAAGCTCTGGAGAAACTAGGAATCCATGGAACATTCCTCAATATAATAAAGGCTGTGTATGAGAAACCCACTGCTAGTATTACACTTAAGGGTGAAAATCTAAAGCCATTCCCTATAAAAACAGGGAAGAGACAAGGATATCCACTCTCTCCACTACTCTTTAACATACTACTAGAATTCCTAGCCAGTGCAATAAGGCAAGAAGCAAACAAAAAAGGGATCCAAGTAGGGAAAGAGGAAATAAAACTATCCCTCTTTGCAGATGACATGATTCTGTATTTAAAGAATCCTATAGACTCCACTCCCAAGCTCCTTCAGCTGATTCAAAACTTTGGAAGAATAGCAGGCTATGAAATTAACGCTCAAAAATCAACTGCCTTCCTCTACGCCAACAGTGAGAGGAACGACGGAATAATCAGGAAAGCAACTCCTTTCACAATAGCCTCAAAGAAAATAAAGTACCGAGGAATTACCTTAACTAAGAATGTAAAGGAGAGAAAAGGAAGAATGCGCGGAGACAATAGGGACGCTGCCTAGCTCTCTCTCACAAGAAGAGAGAACCAGGGAGTCCCACGAGCCAACTACGTAAAGAAATCCACAACAACAAACTCAAAAAGCAATGGAGAAGGACTCAAACCGGAAAAGAAATCCAGATAAAGCTTACATCCAACTTTCTCAAAGAATTCGGAACGTGAGGACCTCTCCCCCACCTCTCACCGCTGGATCCAAGCTGCGAACGCCGCGGAAAGCTGCGAAAAGCGGCAGCTGGTGCCGGCTCCAAGCTGCGAAAAGCAGCTGTGGGTGCTGGCTTCACGCCAGAAAAGAGGCGGCGGGCACTGGCTCCAAGCCACGAAAAGCGGCGGCAGTGGAGGGCACTAGGCCGGTAGCCCAACTGCTGCAGAAACCAGCACAGAACCGGACCAGCGAACGGCAAAAGCAGCAGAACACAGACGTGGAACCAGAACAGCAAGCAGTGGAACCCAGACGCAGAACACAGGTGGTGGCGGAGACCCGAGGGGAGTGAAAGACTCCCCACCACCGTGGAACACCCGCAGACGGACGCAGAGGCGTGAGTAATACAGCGCGTCCCCAAACACATCGGGAAAGAAGACCTGTGCCAAGCAATACAACTTAACTCAGACGCCTCCACCCCACCCGAGAAAGACTGGCTGGAGCAGGGGGTTAAGGAATTTCGAATCCTGTCCCTCCCTCCACAGTCCCCTCCCTCAGGCCATTGACTGGAGATTGACAGGCGGGCTACCTAAGACCCAGCACCCCACCAAGGGAGGCGGGGCTGTCCCAATTCCCACCCGCCCAATGGGCTCAACCCCCAGCCCTCTGACTGGAGACTGACAAGCCGGCAGACCCTAAGACTCAGCAACCCACGAGGGGAGGCGGAGCTGTCCAGCTCCCATCCGCCCACCAGGCTCCTCTCCCAGGTCACTGGATCTGGAGAGTGGAGGTCACTGGGACCCTGCCTTACAACAGCGGGTAGGGGGTGTGGGAAAATAGGAGCCAGCATTTGCCCCCCCTCAATTCTTGAGCAGGACATCCTCCAGCTGGGAATCCTGAGCAAGACAGCACCAAGGGGCCACCCACAGTCACAGACTCTGACAAAGCAGTGGAAACACAGCAGAGATCTGAAGGGCCAACCAGCAGCCAAGCTCCCCTTCTGAGAACCAAAAAGGGGCAGCTCCACCCTTAGAGCCCATGTCCCCAGCTGGGCCCCAAACCTGGGAACAGAGGGGTCTCGTGCTGGTCCTGCTGAGAGCCCCTGAAACTCTCAATCCCCAGACCCTTGGTTTGGGGCCGCAGCACAGGAAAACATCCGCCAACCACGCTCAGACTGAAGCTCGCAGATCCATCCCATGATCCACCGAGAGGCTACTGGTTGGGCTAAGAACTAGTCGTGCAGCAACGCATACGTTTTATTATACTCTCCAAACATTGTACTCAAGTACGCTACCTACTTACCAACTTAGGTCAGTTATCCTTAGGCTATACCTATTCTTCATTACTACAATATTCTTACATTCCTACGTCAATCCTCTTGTACCTCCCCTGACCTCTCTCATTCTATTTTTCTATCTCTGGACCTCTGTTCATCTTTCAACCCTTATACTGCATGGATCTACACTTGATGGCTGTTGAGCAACACTGTATATCTAGGTGTTTAAATTATTCTCTAGGCTCAGAGGGACTTAAAGACAATAGAGATTGGATTGAGAGGCTTATTGTTATGGGTATAAATCGCTTATCAGTGGATGTATTAGACTGGTCGGTAACTGCACAAAAAGAAATAGTGATAACACCAATCAAAACTTGTGAACATCTAGTGTCTGCAAGCTACAGAGGTCTAGGTTTGTTATGTCTGAAAAACTGTAATCGTGTTTAGTATTAATCTTGCTCCCATTTTCAAATGGGCAGAACAAAATACTCAAGAAAAATGTCAAATCAAGAAACAACATCCTCCACCCAATTTAAACAGACAGTGGAACAGTCACTTGTAAACCTACAGGAGAGTCTTCCAAGTGCTATACAAATGCAATTGATAAACATCATCAATGAAAAATGTGAAAATATGAAGAGATAAGGGAGGAAGCCATAGCTGAACAAGAGGAAACCATAAAAAAGGTGATAAGTGAAAAAGAATAAGCCATAAAGGAGGCCATAATAAAGCTTTTTCAAAGAAAGATGGATGAATTCATAGAATCCACAAATAAAACGGTAACCGAACCCCAGCAAATGTTCAAAGAAAATAAAGCTATTGAGCGAACCATTCAAATGGAAAACAAGGAGCTAAAGAAATCCATACATGATGTAAAAGAAGAGATGCAAGGCATCAAAAATGAGCAATTAGAAGCAAGGGAGATGAAAAATAAAGTAGATAGCTTTGATAGCAGGTTAGACAATGCAGAGGAGAGAATTTACAGGGGTGAAGATAATTTAGTTATTATAGAGAAAGAACAGAAAATGAGTCAATCCAAATCTAGGAAAAATGAGAGAGCGCTCCAGGAGGTCCAAGATACAATTAGGAAGCCTAATTTAAGGCTAATTGGTATTGAGGAGGGTCTGGAGAAAGAGGTCAATGGTATTGGAAATATACTTCAGGGAATCATCTCAGAGAATTTCCCAAATATCCAGAAGGGAAGGCCCATCCAGAAGCTTTTAGAACCCCAAACAGACCTGACCAGAAAAGAACATCTCACTGCCACAGTGTAATCCAAACTGGATCAATAGAAACCAAAAAAAGGATCCTAAAGGCAGCCAGGGAAAAGGGTTCAGTAACCTATAAAGGAAAACCAATCAGAATATCCCCAGATTTCTCAGCAGAGACCATGCAAGCTAGAAGTGACTGGAAGTATATATGTCATGCCCTTAAGTCAAATAACTACCAACCAAGAATACTGTACACAGCTAAGTTCTCATTCATAACTGTGGGAACCATTAAAACATTCCATTCCGGGGAAAAGCTGCAACAACATGTCGCAACAAAACCAACACTACAGAGAATTCTCAAAGATGTTCTATACATAGAAAACCAAAATAAATGCAATATAGGGAAAGAAATGGCACCTAAACATCATACCATCTAAGGACCTCAAGAACTGTCAAGACACAGGCCCTAATAAAAGCTTTTAAAAATGGTAGGAACTAATAAATATCTCTCAATCCTAATGCGCAATATCAATGGACTTAACTCTCCAATTAAACGGCATTGGCTGTCTAGTTGGATCAAAAACAAGGGCCATCGTTCTGCTGTCTTACCCAAAAAAACAATCATCTTTTGAAAGTGAGAGGTTGGAATAAACTCTATGAAGCTAACGGCCCCCATAAACAGGCTGGAGTTGCCATCTTCATATCAGATAAAATAGACTTCAAACTAAAATTAGTAAGAAAAGACAAAGAAGGTTACTACATACTACTAAAGGGATCTTTCCTCCAGGAAGACATAACAATCCTTAATATTTACACACCCAACCCCGGAGCTTCGAACTTCATCAAGCAAACTTTACTTACACTGAAACCATACAAAGATCGAAACACAGTGATTGTCGGTGACTTTAACACACCACTCTCACCTATGGACAGATCAACAATGCAAAAACTCAACAGAGAAACCTTAGAACTGAACAACTATATAGACCAACTAGATCTAACAGACATCTACAGAATATTCCACCCAGCAACAACACAATATACGTTTTTCTCAGCAGCACATGGAACATTTTCCAAAATAGATCATATCTTAGGCCACAAAACAAACCTGGACAGATTCAGAAACACTCTCAGACCACAAAGGCATCAAACTGGAACTGAACACACATCTCCACCAACGAAAACCCTGTAACTCATGGAGACTGAACAACACATTGTTGAATCACCAATGCGTCATCGAAGAGATCAGAACAGAAATCCAACAGTTTATGAAATTTAACAGTAAGGAGCACACAAAATACCAACTCTTGGGACACAGCAAAGGCAGTACTCAGAGGAAAATTTATAGCGCTGAGTGCGTACAACAACAAGTTGGAAAAATTGCAAACCAACAAGTTAATGTCTCACCTTAAGCTCCTGGAAAAAGAGCAACAAACCAACCCTAATCCCAGTAGAAGAAAGCAAATAATTAAAATCAAAGCAGAATTAAATGATTTGGAATCCGAAAAAACTATAGAAAGAATCAACAAAACATGGACTTGGTTCTTTGAAAGAATTAACAAAATTGACAAGCCCTTAGCAAATCTTACCAAAAAAAGAAGAGAGCATATCGAAATAAACAAAATCGCAGATGAAAATGGTAATATCATGACAGAAATTACCAAGATCCAGAATATTATGAGGGAATACTTCTCAAACCTTTATGCCAACAAATTTGAGAATCTAGATGCTCAAATTATTTTAATCAAACAAGGTGGTTGAATTGTGATCCCTTCTGGCCATATCCCGCCAGCATCTGTTGTTATTAGATTCCTTGAGCATGGCAATTCTAACTGGCGTGAGTTTTAATCTTATAGTTGTTTTATTTCCATATATTTTTATTGTAATTGTAATTGATAGAAGGGTTACATTATATTCACCAGATAGAAGGTTCATTACTTCACAAACATTGATACCCTTTCTCATGTTAGAGTTGTTTTGATTTGCATTTCTTTTATGGCCAAAGATAAATCTTTGGCCCACCTTTTAATGGGATGGTTGTGTCTTTGGAGATTAGTTTTGGAGTGATTCAATTTTTTTGAGCTGTTCGTATATTTTAGATATGAGGCCTTTTTTTCTGTTGTATGCTTAGCGAAGATCTCCTACCCTGTAGGCTTTCTAATTAGTTTGCTAGCTATGTTAGTGGGAGTGCAAATTGGTTCAAACACTATGGAAAGAAGTATGGTGGTTCCTCAAAAGACTAAACATAGAGCTCCCCTATGACCCAGCAATTCCACTATTTGGCATTTACCCAATCATCCAGAAACTAGGACATACTAAATCCACTAGCACCACAATGTTCATTGCAGCACTATTTACCATAGCAAAGATATGGAACCAACCTAGATTTCCCTCAGTTGATGAATGGATCAACAAGATATGGTATTTGTACACAATAGAATTCTACGCTGTTGTCAGAAAGAAAGACATCACCCCATTTGTAAGGAAATGGAAAAATTTGAAAAAAAATCATATTAAGTGAAGTAAGCCAGACTCAAAGGAACATAGTCTCAATGGTTTCTCTCATTTGTCATAATCAGTAGAAACCTTGGGTTCTCCTACTAGAGATTTACAATAGAGCAAAACCTAGATGTATATAGTATGATGCTAAATGAAAGGACCTCCAGGATATAGAAACAAAGGCCACATAATGAGTGATTGTTGTCCTTAATGTACTATGTTATCTCTCATTTCTTTTGCTGTCCCTTGGTTATTTCATATGGTTACAGTATTTTACCTTTTTATCTGATATATGGTATGTATATTGGTTATTTGAAATAAGTTAGGGAAGGGGGGAAAACAAGGTGAGTGGTGGAGAAGGGGGAGGGAAATGGGGACCAAGACATGAGAAAGGGTATGTGAAGTAATGTTTGTGAAGTAATGTACCTTCTATCTGGTCAATATAATATAACCCTTCTATTAATTATAATAAATATATGAAAAAAGAAAAAATTAAAAAATCATGTTGGTTGAGACTTTTTTAATTATTCTGGAATAAATACAATTTCTTCAAACGGTTGAGAGCAGTAAGTTATAAAAACATGGAGTTATATTTTTTTGATGATTAGAAGAAAAGTTGTTTGAAAGTAAGGTACCATATTGGAAGAAAAAAAGCAATTAGTATGAAAGTATCCTGTATTCATTACCATTCTTGGTTTAGTTGTTCCTAAACACATTTCAGTTCTGACATATTTAGAATTTGTGTTTATATGCTCCTTGGAATATATAAGAAAATAAATTTTGTTTTTCCTAAGATGGTTCTTGATAAGTTTTTCAATTGGCATCCAAGTAGCTTAAGTAAGATGCATGACCCATTAGTCTTTAAATTATTTAGTATATTCAGAGCAAAGAAGACAAACAATGCCATATCAACTCCAGTTCAATCCCAATAACTGACAGATGTATATATTTAGCTATACTAGGAACGTATGTTCAATTACTTGAGATTTTCAATATCAAGATATGTTCACTATCTTGTCAATTATTAAGTAATAAGTAATCTGGAAACTCTGATGTTGACCTCCTTTTTAATAAAATACATAATATTAGAAGTTGATTCTGAAGTAAAAATTTACTACTTCCTTTGTTTTATTTTTTATTTCTATTTTGATGTATTAGTTTAAATTTTTGGTTTGCTCTTCATATTATTATTTATATGAATGTGATTAGAAGACTAGAGCTACTACAATTTATAATTTATTTTTATATAATTTAACTTTGATTTTTTTCTTGTAAATTATATATATGAACATTGATATTTAAAATAAAAATATAGATCTGTGAAAATGCTTTTACACATATAGTAAACAACTGTTTCAGTGATTTGATTAAATTAAATTTGCAATAGTAATCTTTAATAAAATTACTGGGAAAACTGAATTACATTACACAGAAATGAGAAGCAAGTCTATAATAAATTCCTCACGTCATTAGTTTTAATTATTATTCTAAACATATGATGTTTATAATATATTTTCATTACATAATAATGTAAGTGCTAATGATATTCTATAAAGGGAATATTAAGATAACTTGTTTTAATTTATTAATGTCCATATTTCTAGCATCCCATTTCTTTCCCTCTTATTTTGAGACACAATATCAATTGAGGTATAAAGATTGACAAGAAAATAGAAGAAAGGTTTTATAGCCTATTTAAAGGAATCGAAAGTTATGTGTATCATGCATTAAGAAAATAATTTTTTTCTGAACTCTACTACTCTGATTTTTATGAACCTTAAGACATCTTCTGATTGGTGACATTTCTAAAAAGTATGATTTCTGACCACTTACAACAGAAATGTTACCCAAATTCATCCACTTAGTTAATGTCATTTTATGACCAGTCAATTCTTAGCTATATCAAGTGAGAAAAACTTTCAAGTCTCACAACCAACAAAAAAAAATCAAGTGAGGAAAACTTATCTTCCCACCTATAGAAAAAAATAGCCACAACGTTAGATATTTGTAGAATTTAATTATAATTTATAATTATTTAATGACTACTACCTATCACTGATGTTTCTCAAAACAAAAAATAAAACACCTAAGCCAATAAGTGAATATAGAAAAATATTAATCCACAAGGACTGGGGTAAATATTTCTTCATTCTTTTCCTTCTTGCAATAATATATATAATGTTATTTTAGAAACTGACAGCTTTAAAATTTATGCATTTGGGGACTGAGAGTTTGGCCTAATGGTAGAGTTCTTGCTTAGCATGCAGGAATACTCAGGTTGGATTCCTTTGTACCACATATATATTAAAGGATGAAAGTGGTGCTGTGGCTCAAATGGTAGAGTTCTAGACTTGACACAACCCAAGGATAGTGCTCAGGCCATGAATTCAAGCTCCCAGGTTTGATAAAAATATTTACATATTTGGAATAAAGAACAATGACATAATTCACCTTACTTTAATAACAATAAGCATAATTTTGCTTTCCTTTTTGCTTATTTATATAATAGAAAAGAGTGCCAAGCAAGCACTCTACCACAAGTCCACTCCTGTTTCAGATAATTTATTTTTGTATAAGAAAATATAAAATGTCTAGTGCTACTTACTAATTTTTTGAATACCACATCATATATTTATAAGCTAGACTTGTCATTAGCAAAATTAATGAGAGATAGTTTTCCAGATTTCTTAAAAGAGGCAAGTGTTAAAATAAATTGATACTTCAAGATCTCCCAAAACTAACCCAAAGTTCAGAGCTTCATAAAGCTCATTATTTAGTCATACTCATATTTAATGTTTATTACATGAAAAGGACATAAAGCAATGAATAGGCACAGGAGAAAAAAATCTGGAGAAAAACAGCTATAAGGTTTCCTGGATATGCAATTTACAAAATGTTGTAACAAAATATATGACACATTGTCTACTCCAATCATTTACTTAATACTTGGTGCTTGACCTTAACCCCAGCTACTCAGAGGCTGAAGTAGGTTTGCTGGCAACTAGGAATAAAAGGCCAGTCTCTCCAATTGACCATGGCACCGACCCAGGACTAAAAGCCAAAAAAAAAAACAACAAAAATGAACTACAGAGCAAGGCTCCAAGAAGAAATAAAAGCAAACAATGACAGACACAAAAAAATCTGACATCCCAAGTTTTTATTTAGGGAAGCTGATCATGGAGGCACATTCTTTCTATAACCTATCACAGTTCCTGGAATAAATTCAAGAATTCAGAGTCAATTTCATTGTCCAGTGAGTTAGTCAAAATCCCCATAGTTTACATTACAAGAAATTTCTAAGGACTTATAGCTGTGTCTTCTTTACCATCTTTTCTTTGATTTGGCAGCTTATTTAGTTCTCAATGAAAATGTGATATCTGATGCATTTCTACAAACAATTTTCCTCTTTCTCAGCTCCCACTACTTTTTCTTTGCTTTTTGGACTAGTGGAGTATTTTGGTCTAAAATTCTACTACTAAGGTTGTTCTAAAGTTTCAAAGATTTGGTTTGTTGATTGATTCTTGTCTTATCTACTGTGTTTTATGTTTCTGAGTATAAATACTGTTTTATTTAGGCTTTCAGTTTGAGTACAGACTCCTACTGTAATGTTAATCGTTGTAAGTGCACAGAGTTCTGTCAACTTTTTAATAATTGTAATAATAAAGCTACAATTAGAAAGAATACATGGTATTCATGAAAGAACATAATAATAATAACAGTATTAATGATATTGTATTAATAGGCTCACAGTAGTCCACGGTAATGTAATTATTAGTGTCAGGTAAACAGCAAAACAATACAGTGAAGTAAATAGTCTTTTCAGCAAATGGTGTTGAACAACTACACACCTATAGGCAAACTAATCAGTCTATCAACCTTGGCATAGACTTTATACCTTACATAAAATTGACTCAAAATGGATTGTAATAGTATGTATAAAATTCACAAACATACTTCTGCTAGAAGACTACATGCAAAAAACTAGATATCCTTAGGTTAGAATTACTTACCAGATACAGCACTAAAGATATGATTTTTGATAGAAATGATATGTGATTACATGTTCTGCATCATATATCATCAAGGAAATATAAATTGAAATAGCTATGAGAGGTGTCTATAGCCTATGACTGTAATCCCAGCTACTTTGAAGTTCAAAGCCAACCTTGGCAGGAAGGTCTATGAGACTCTTACCTCCAATTACTTATTTCCAGAAAAGACCCTGAGGTTCAAAGTGGTAGAACACTAGCCTTGAGCACAAAAGCTCAGAACTGTACTTGGCCCCTGAGTTCAAGCCTGAGGATAAGTGGGCATGTGCATCTACAGACACACATAATCACACACACGCACGCACACACACACAATTATGTGATATCATTACAATAATTAGAATTGCAAACATAAATTCTAAATGCCCAAAAAGTCAATTAGTGACATTACAATGCAATAATTATTTTCATTGATTGGTAATAGGTATGCAAAATTATTCTACATATAATTTTGTAATTTCTTAATCAAAAACACTCTAAGTACCCAGTAAAGCAATTATCATTTTCAGCACTTATCCAAAAAAGTAATAAACTTACACGTCCACAGAACTCTGCCCATAGATATTGAAAGCAGCCTTATTTATAGTTGGCAAAAGTTGACATCAGTAGACGAATGTGCACATAAGCAAATTGTGATGTATCTAGCTAAGAGTATCATGCAATGCTGCAACAGAATGGTGAAAGATGGAGAAGAAATTTAAATTCATATAATTGTGAAAAAAGGACACTTAATGCATGGTTCCAAGTGTATGGCATTAGAAAATAGTGTTCTGAAGACAGTTAAAAGATCAATAGTGTCCAGAGTTGGGCAGATGCAGAAGTATAATTCTAAATACATATTGTATGTAATATAAATATCTGCACATATGCATATATATGGATACATTTCTTGAGAGCATGCTGTGGATAATTCCTTCTTCCTCTAAGCCTATTATGTCATGGCTGTGTGGGATTGAAGTTCACTTGTGTGTCCAGTTCTCCTCACAGACCACTAACTTCTGTATCTCTTGAGCTTGTTACAGGATTTTAGTAGAAGAGGACAATTAGATGGTTCTGTTAGTGATCTAACTTTCATTACTAAGTTCTGGATCAGGGAGTTCCTCTCTGGAGAATTATGCGTCATTTAACAGATCATTGTTTCTGCAATCACAGACTTACCAAATAGAGTCATTATACTTCCTCCCAGAATAATATCTCCTCTCCATTCAGATTCAACTTCTGCCCTGGAGACTGGAGAGCTGTTAAGTGCCTCAAGATTGGGTGATTAACCTTAAATTGCTTTTCAACACTAGGTTGAGAAACTCTTACCAAGAACCTTCTCTTTCCTTGCCTGGAGACGATAAGGTGTCTCAGCTGTCTCTTCATATGTTTTCATAAATCCGAGGATAAGTGATATCAAATTATTGATTCAGGGTCACACAGTGGTTAATATCTTCTCTCCACTATTAATTCAAGGTGAAACTAATTTCTTTTCTGGGAAGTATTAGGTGTATTTTGTCCCCTGCCTTCATTCTACTAGTTTGTCTGAATTTGAAAGTCAGAATTTGGATCACTGATCTTATTATGGAAGGCCACCAAAGAATTGTAACTAAAAAAACACTAGCAGGCATCTCATTTGTGAGTGCCAATGATTCTTCTTTCTACTGTTTGAAAATAGATGTTAAATGTGGTAGCATAGCAGCCGTGGATGTTATTCATCAGGCAATGTCAATGTCCTGATTCCATTGTTATCTGCTGACTTGAGGAAAGTCAGCTATTTCTCTAGCATTTGACATCTAATGATTTTCAGAATGGACACAGTAGATGTGGCTAATTCATAAGGAAGGTTTCTGTTTTTTGTAAATTATTCTTTAGCGCATATACATTCATTGCTATATTCTAATGCTAATGAATTTGTCAAGAAGTTCATGGCATCAATGATGGAGAAGAGAAATAACAACACAATTTTATAGACAGCACTGTTTCTAATTCTCTCTTTGCACCAATTTCATTTTATGTACCATTACTCATACATTTCTAACTTTCATAGTTGTTAAATTGTGGTCAGGGATCCAGGATCTAGAAACAAAAGTCATATAATGAGTGATTGTTGTCCTTAATGTACTATGTTATCTCTCATCTCTTTTGCTGTCCCTTGGTTATCTCATATGGTTACAGTATTTTACCTTGTTATCTGTTATATTGTATATATGTTTATTTGGTTATTTGAAATAGGTTAGGGAAGGGGGAAAACAAGATGAGGGGTGAGGGTAAGGGGAGGGAAATGGGGACCAAGACATGAGAAAGGATATAAATGTTTGTGAATTAATGCACCTCTATCTGGTGAATATAATGTAACCCTTATATTAAATGCAATAAAATGTATGGAAAAAAGAAAATAATGTGTTCAATATTTAAGAACTGACACATAATCTTTATTTTCTTATAATAAAATCATCAATTTGTCCTTCTTGCTATTTCTTTTGTCCTTTATTTTGAAATCCTACATTTATTATTAAAATCACTACAACAGAATTGCAACAGAATTATTTTATCAATATATTCATGTTTTTTTAAAAATCTAATACTATTTGTATATTTCCCAAATAAATCTTAATTGAATAAATTTTATCTGACTTCACTTTATACATATGTGTATGTCGAAATATATGCTTGTATATGTACATCAGATATATCAGTTTTTTATTTTTCTCTGTGAAATATACATGCCCTTTTTAATTAAAAGAATAAGACTTTATATTAATTGTATCTTCTCTTTTCTAGCAAATAAAGGGGCTGAGAATTTGGCCTAGTGGTAGAGTATTTGCCTAGCATGCACGAAGGCCCAAGTTGGATTCCTCAGTATCACATACATAGAAAAAAGCTGGAAGTGGTGCTGTAGATCAAGTGGTAGAGCTCTAGCCTTGAGAAAAAGTCCAAGGACAGTGCTCAGGCCCTGAGTTCAAGCCCCACGACTGGAAAAATATCTAATATTATTTATTTTCCAAATTAATCTTAATTGAATAACTTTTATCTGACTTCACTTTATATATATATATATGTAGAAATGTATATGGGTATATATGTACATCATATATATTATATGTATATTAAATATATATAGTAAATAAAGTTCCCTTTTAACTTTCTGCTGTGGCCTAGAATGTCCTTCTGTGAATTCTGAGAGACAAACTCCATAAAGCCATTTCCTTTGGGAAAGCACTAGAGCTGCCCTTCCTTTTTGAGACATTGAGAAAACCTTCAGTTATTTCCTGAATTCATTTGCATATTCTACTTTCTGATGTTATTATTTGGAGATAGAAATGTATTCTTTTTAAAGGAAGATTTTAATATGGTATTATTGATCATAATTTTGTTTTTCCCAATCATCTTGATACATAGATGTTATTCTGTGATATACCTAGTTAGGTATCCTTGAACTAATCTATAAGGTAATTCTCTCTATATTAATTAAAGACAGGTTATGTTATTTTATTTTGTAAGAATCACAAATCCTCTTATAAACTGAATATCTGGAAATGTTCATTGATTTTTATTTCTATGCAACATAAAATGTCATGTATTGGATCAAGTTCTGTTAACAGTGCCTCGAAGTCATCTTTTAATACTGCTCCTGTGATTGATTCAATTTTGAACTGGAATCACCCTTACATGGAACATAGATCTTGAGAACCATAATGTGCAGCTGAATGTGGAGGAGGAAAAAGAAATACAGCTGTTGAGGAATGTTTCTTGGTCAATGAAATGCACATCAGAATTAGTTATTGAACTGTATTCAGGAAATGTGTAATGAATCCTTTAATGTGATATTATATAAGTAATGCATAATTGTGGAAAGAAGAAAGTGTATCTTGAAGCTAGTGGCTGTCATAGTTTACAGGTATCTCAGGGGTTCCAAAATGATTTGTAAAAATAATGTTGATTCGCAAAAAAATAAAGCCAACAGAAAACTGCATTGTAACAAAATGTCAAATAAGTTGCTAGAAGAAATAAACAAAATTGTGTTTCATGGTTGTTATGGCAGTCATTTACAGAACACTGTCGGTGAGACATGTGGCTGCTTCTAATTTGGGTGATTTCCAATCTACCTGAGGATGCAATGAGCCTTCAAGAGACACAATTTTCTTTAAGGATATTAAAGCAAATATCTGAGTATATGTTTTCAGAAGAAAATTCAGAATCAGCCTTCTTAATGCTTCAGAGTTACTTAAGAAACTGACTTCAATTGCAGGGTACAGGAAACACTGGTAGCATAAATGGCTCCCCCCAGTTTTTTATTACATCAATATTTCCTTTCTTTTCAGAAGTAGATGAATACTTATGTCTTTTCAATAATGGAACTAAATCACTTAAGAAGACTCCATCAAAAAGTGGGAAGCAAAGTAGATGTGTTTTTCAGCATTCATTTGAAAGTGGTTCCTAGTGATTTATTAACACTTTATTCCTGTGTAAGAACTGCCAAAAGCTGAATGATAGATGATTTCTAAGCCTGAAATTCAGACAGGAGGCCCGTGGAGTGCTATTGCAAAAGCAAAAGGTGGAAAAAAATCAGGTTTCTAAAGACCCCTCAAACCAATGTCAAATTTCCCATCATAGCATTTCCCTTTCTTTTCTATGACATCTTCCCACTATGGGGTACGGATGTAATTGGAATAAATCTGCACGTATTCTAAGATTGCTGCACTAAGACTGCAGGAATTCACTTCAATTTAGATGAAGTACAAGAAATTCATGATGTCCCTGTTGAAAAAACAAAAAGATATATTCATGTATCCCTAGGGCTGTCAATTGCTACTGGATTTTGATTCTATACAAATAGAACCACTAGAGAACCACTTTGTCACCTATGGAAAAATGGATTTCCATGGGGTGAAATTCACTTACATTTGGGTACTTTTGCAGCATCTAGCAATTATTGATTTTCCAATTTGCCCCAGCTTTTTTATCTTTAAAAATGAATCATGTTTTCTATCCGTTCTTTCAGTTTACAATAAGAAAGCTGTGCTCAGCTTCAAATTTCTTGATTATCTTTTTTCTAGAAGTTCATTTTTAGTTAGAAATAGCACAGAATTTTCTAAGTTGAAGAAAGACAACTGGTGTATTAAAGTATCTTTCATTTACTTTTGTTCTGTAGCGAGAATATTTAATGTTTACCCCCCTTAGCAATTGCAAATGAAATAGCATTGATGTGAACTATAATTACTGTGTTGTACAACCTTCTGAATTAATCTTTTTGTATCATTTGATCAATGTTTCCTTAAGGTCTCACCCAAGGTGTACTAGGCACTGCTTGTATGACTTTACTTTTTATATTAAAGAATGACATGCAGCACATTGTAGATCACCAACATTTTCATCTACTAGCTAGAGTCATTTTTTCCGCAGTCAGTAAATCTGCTATGGGTTCAGGAATCATAAAGCTTTCCATTTGTTTTTCATAAATGAATCATTCATTCTTGTAGAAATTTACCTTGTCAAAAAACTGCTCACCTACAATGCCTAGGTATGAAGAATCCTATGAGCATCACCTGATGCATCATTTCTCAAGTAAGATAAGAATACTGATTATAGAAGTCTAGATGTATTTGATATGAAAATTTTGTGCGGCAGTAAGTAAAATATACTAGCAGCATTTGTATCATGCAGATGGTCACTAGAAAATGTTGCCTCTACACCTATGCATACCATATTAACACCAATTTTTCCAAATGTTGTAACATGATATGACAAGTGATGTCCTACACTGGGCCACAGAATATGCTGACCCATTTGAAAGTTGTAATCTCATTCATCTATGAAACTATGTCCCTAACTCCTCAATGGAAGTATGTCTTACACTTCCCTAGTACACTATAGTCAATGGGCAAAGTAGAGAAAAATGTGCTTAGCTTTCTTTTCACATAAAAATATTGAAATCGCACCTCACATTCTTTTCTCTTTAATTTAAAACTAATTATTATAGGTTCTACTAAATTGCCTTTCATATACATTTTAAGATATATATTTGGGTAAATGCCAAGGAGTGGAATTTCTGGCTCATTAAGGAGCTCTAAGTTTAGTGTTTTGAGGAAGCTGAACACTGCTTTCCAGAGTAGTTGAACAAGCTTACACTCTCACCAATAGTCTAGTACTTTTCCCTTTTGGCCACATCCCACCCCCAAGATCTGTTGTTAGATTTCTTGATAATGGCCATTCTAACTGTAGTGAGGTGGAATCTCAAAGGTGTTTTGATTTGAGTTTCTTTTATGGCTGGAGATGTGGAGCATTTCTTCAAATGTCCATAGGCCATTCTTATTTCTTCTTCAGAGAAGTCTCTCTTTAAGTTTTTAGCCCACCTTTTAATGGGATGGTTGTTTCTTTGAATATTTGTTTCTGAGAGATTCAATTTCTTGAGCTGAAACAAGGCCATACTAAAGCTCCTAGTACAATGATGTTCATTGCAGCATTATTTACCATCTCTAAGATAAGGAACAAGCCCAGATGCTCCTCAGTAGATGAATGGATCAAGATGATGTGCTATTTATACAAAATGGAATTCTATGCTGCAATCAGAAAGAATGACATTGCTCCATTCATAAGAAAAAAGCATACTAAGTGAAGTAAGCCAGACCCAAAGAAACATAGACTCCATTTTTATCTCATTTGTAATAATTAGTACACATTTAGGATTCTCAATAGCTCAAAAGCTATGTATATATGTCCATATAGGATGAGGCTAAATGAAATGAACTCTAGAACGTGGAAACAAGAGATTTAATTTTGTAATTGTTGTTCTTAATATAAGTTATTTCTTTTCTCTTTTTTTTACCCCTTCTGGTTTATCTCATGTTCTTAATGTATCTGACTTTGTTGCCTGGTATATTGTATATACATTTATTTGTTTATTTGAAATAGGGAAGGGAAGGGGGAAAACAAGATGGTTGGGAAGAGTTAAGGGGATGGAACCTGGGAGAAAACATGAGAAGGTATTAACAACGTTCAAGAAGTTATGTACCCTGATGAATGTGTAAGGGTAACCCCTTTATCTGTTACCCCAAATATAAAATGTAATTTTTAAAAAAGACAGAATTATTTTTATCCTTTTTGAAGGCCAGGTTGTTTCTTGTTAAGAGCACAGGTAAATGTTTTCTCCAATTCATTAATATTGTAGTCTTTTTTGATATGATAAATTATTTTACTGTCTTATAGAAATTTATTGCCATTATTGTTTCAAACAGAAATCTCTATACACTTGGTTTATTTTCTCCACTTTGTCTTTTGCATATTTCCAGCTAGTTCTCTATTTCTTCTCATGATCCACCCCAGAGAACATGTCATCCTTCCTATCTTTTTACAACCTATCACTAGTAACACTGCCTAAATCCTTACCTGGGAACAGTGTCATGATTTTGCTTTGTGGTCCATGGTTTTGTCTTTTATCCTTGATCTCAAAATGAAGCATTGCTTTATATTTTTAAAGCATTGTGCATATTAGGTACTATTAGTTATTACATTGAGAATAACTGAAATTTACCAGCCAATCCAATCCCACCCCCTCCAGGACAAAAATATTTGTAGTTTGCTTTGAAAACAGACTGCTCCTTTGCCCCACAAATCAATAAATGGCTGCTAATTGAGAATTCTGTCCTAATTTAAACTTGTAATAATTACCCATACCATGTTGTGTAATACTCATCTGGCTAATTCTTGATTTAGGTGCCCAGCTTTAGGTAAATTTAACTTTCTTTCAGTCTTAACTTTTAAGACTTTATACCTTAATAGATGTTTTCAAGATTAGTTTTCCAATTTATTGCTTTAGAAATTGACTTTTCAGTTTCAATCTATTGTTTGATTTTTTTTCTTTTGCTGATGTTTACCAGTTTGTTTGTTTTCCCTCCTGAGTTGTATTTTTTCCCCCTGAGCTCTTAGGTTATAGTCATGGATTTTCTTGCAGTAAAATACCTCTATAATTGGCAAAAAAGAACACAGACAGCTTTGGTTTATAAGCATAAAAGTTTTTTATTGGAATTATATTTTTAAATTGCATATTGAAAATATTGTAATATATTTAGTAACATGTTGGGAAGTGAAGATAACTATCGTATCCCCATAGTTTTTTTAATGGGAAATGAAACAATTTCTTTGTTGTTGCACATTGTTTGGGGATGAGTTGTCATTCCATAGTTCTTTTTCAAATTTAGTTATTAATATAAATCAATTTCTCTGTACAATTGAATATTCAAGTGCGTGAATATTTTGGTTATTAAATTATAAGTAGTGTTTTGGAAAATATGATATTTTTCACATGTATTATACTATAGTATGACTTGATGATTTAAATGATAGATTTTTAGAAATACAAATGGCAATCTAAGACTCCACTGATTTCTCCAATATTAACAGTTTTAATCCAGTTATAGTTAGATGCTTGACTCCAAACAGATCATCTAGTAAAAGAATGTCAGTTATAGCTGAAATACTTTACAATCATATATACTTTTTGGGAAACATAAACTTGGCTTTGAATCACCATGCCTTGCACATTTATTTAAATAATTTTTCATCTAGAATGTAATAAATGTTTCTGGACATTTAGCACATACATGACTTTTCTTTCAAACCTGAAGTTCATTTTCGATGGAAAGAAATTAAACTTAGAATTTGAAATATGAAAGTTCAATTTCAAACTCCAGACCTCTGATACTTGAGTAGATGCTACATTTGTCAAATCATGTTTAGGCACCCTGCAAGTTATTAGGTCCAAATCCTGCCTATAAATCATCAAAGAAACACAAAGAAAAAGTAAACTTAAATTTAGCCTTTTGCTGTACCTTCATAAAGAGATACAGAATGTAATTTAATTATGAATTATATGCTTTCAAATAACAACTTGTGTTACTAAAATAGAGAATAAATTCAGTCAAATTATTTTGGTAAATATATTAACTCATGTAAGTACTTTATAATGGTAAACTCTTCTCCTCACCCAAAGTAACTATATAAAACTGAGATATGTGTAGATAACAATAAAAGAATCATCAAGGGACAAATCATCTAACATAAGATACATAATTTTATGTAGATACCCCTTATTTTGGTGCTAGACTCCTTTCCCCATAATTTCTACCATGGTTAAATAATAAACATATATTTTCTTTTCTTCTTTCTATTAATTCTTGTACCTTCACCTGAAGAACACCTTGTCGAGATTTATTCTTTTCTAAAAATTTTATTGTTGGGATAATTATAGAGGGGTTACAGTCACATTTGTCAGGTACTAGGTGAATTGGTACCCCATTGGATTTATTCGTAAGTCAAATAATAAGATAAATATTCTATATTCTCCTTTCAGTGATATATTTCATCTACTGTTTATAATTATATTTGATTTATGGTCAGTTCTGAATTTCACAAAAATTACCTTTCATACTAGTCTTGATGGATATTGGAATGCTTCCCATTTCTTATTCATGCAAACAATGGCTATTAGCATTCTATTTCAAGTTCAAATAATACTGTGCTTCAGGCTAACCATTAATGCATACGATGCCTAAACTCAGAAAAAAAATCTGTTCACCTTCACGACTTTAATTCTATATTGTATTGAATGTTTTATGCAATATGACTGGTAAAGTGAAATAGAAATTGAGATTCGAAAGAAAGAAATGTGAGTTTTTACACATACAAACCACTAAAACAAACAACAATTTTATTGAATATGAACAAAACAGGCAATTATATAATTTTATTTTATATTCCACAAATAGTATTAAAATTTTTGAATTCACTATTACAATATCATAAATCTATGAGATAGCTAGAATTTCCCAATGTATATGCACAATGTATTATTTTCTTCCTCCTGGAGGTTGTCCTGGAAGCGCTCTACCACTTGAATGCCCTCCTTTCCATGTATATTTTGGCTAGAGTCGCGCACTTCTTTTTATTTGACCATATCAATGTTTATCATGATCCTCCTTATCTCTACCTCCCAAGAAGCTTTATTACCAGTTGCAAAACTATAAATTAAAGCCAGGTGTGGTGGCTCATGCCTTTAATCCTAGCTACTCAGGAAACTGAAATCTCAGGACCAAGGTTCAAAGCCAGCCCAGGCACCAAAAGACCTTCAACTGTTTTTTTTTAATATATTTTTATTGTAATTAATAAAAGGGTTACATGATATTTGCCAGATAGAATGTGCATTAATTCACATACATTGATACCTTTTCACATGTCTTGGTACCCATTACCCTCCCCCCCGCCCACCACCCACTCCCCGTATTGGTTTTTCCCACTTCCCTATCAAGTTTCAGATAACCAAATACAAACAAATTCAAAATATCAGATAGCAAAGTGAGATACTGTAACAATATGAGATACCCAAGGGACAGCAAAGGAGATGAGGGATAACATAGTACATTAAGGACAAAAATCATTCATTATATGGCTTTTGTTTCAATATCCTGGAGATCCTTTCAATTAGCTTCATACTATATGGCCTTATGTATCAAGGTTTTGCTCTATTGCAGAGCTCTGCTAGTAGAGCCCAAGGTTTCTACTGATTATGAGAAATGAGGGAAACCATTAAGCCTAAGTTCCTTTGAGTCTGGCTTACTTCACTTAATATGATTTTTTCTGTCTTTCCATTTCCTAACAAATGGCTCGATGTCATTCTTTCTGACAGCAGCATAGAATTCCACTGTGTACAGATACCACAACTTGTTGATCCACTCATCAACTGAGGGACATCTAGGTTGGTTCCATATCTTTGCTATGATGTATAATGCTGCAGTGAACATCGTTGTGCTAGTGGATTTAGTATGACCCAGATTCTGGGTGGTTGGGTAAATGCCAAGTAGTGGAATTGCTGGGTCATAGGGGAGTTCTATGTTTAGCCTTTTGAGGCACTGACATACTGCTTTCCATAGTGGTTGAATGAGTTTGCACTCCCACCAACAGTGTAGTAGTGATCCCTCCTGGCCACTTCCCCTCCAGCATCTGTTATTATTCGTTTTCCTGATCCTGGCCATTCTAACTGGAGTGAGGTGGAATCTTAGAGTTGTTTTGATTTGCATTTCTTTTATGACCAGAGATGTGGAGCATTTCTTCATGTAAGACCTTCAACTCTTACCTCCAATTAACCTTTAGAAAAAAACACAGGAAACGGGACTTGGGAAATGGGGTAGCCTTGAGCTGAAGAGCTCAGTGACAGTGCCTAGCCCCTCTCCCAATTTTTTTTAAAACCAACAATAAACTATATATTAAATACTAACAACTCCAGTTCCAGGACTCTAGCCTAGTGATCGAGTGCTTGCCTAGCATGCAGGAAGCCCTGGGTTCAATTCCTTAGTCTACATACACAGAAAAAGCCAGAACTGGTGCTGTGGCACGACTGGTAGACCCTAGCCTTGAGAAAGCCCAAGGACAGTCCTCAGATCCTGAGTTCAAGCCCAAGACTGGCAAATAACCAAACCAGCACAAAATAATCCCCCGAAAACTAGAAAGCTTGCTAAGATAAAATAAAAGTAAATAAATGTAAAAAGAGAAACTGTCTCTGTCCATTGATATTCACTATATATTATTAGAAAAATCAATACTTGGTAATTTTCTCTCTACACTCAGAAGAATGCGGCAAAAACATAAGTACCATTTTTCAAAGGTATGTATAGCATTGTTAAGATTACGTAGATTCATAAGGCTTCTCAAAAACTTAACATCATTTTGATTAGACAACTGTTTAATTCATGATTTCAAGTATGAGCTGGTAGCCAATGAGTTATTTTAGAAGAGACATATCATTAAGAAGAAACTGATTAGGACACATTCACTTTCTCTCATACACAAATGTATATTTCCTTAGCAAAATAATTTATGTTGCAATGAATAATCATTGTAAAAGAATTTGTTTTAATAGCTTTTATCTCTATGCTATTTTAAAGTGAACCTCAGTCTTTTCTGTACTATATTAAACTTTAAAAACTACCATTGACCAACACATAAAATACATCTATTTAAAAAATTAGAAAAGCATTAGAAGTAGAATATTTTATTATCTTGAATTGATCAATACCTTCAGGACGAAGAGTATGTGTCATAAAACTTACAGAAAAAATGAGTAGGGTCTTAAATTGAAAGCTTCCTACAGAATTCTGGCACTGAGAAAGGGAGCAAGTACATTATAAACATGTAAATTTAAAGAGAGACTATGCAAAAGAATGTGAATGAGGACAATAGGAATGTACATACACATTTCTCTCCTTTATTTAGTTAGCACAAAATGTAAATAATAATTAAAAGAGAATGTGTACTTGGACTACATTAAATATTTGCAAAATTTTGAAGCAGTTACAAATTTCATATGCTATGGGTGGATATACAAAATATTAGAGCTACTTTAGAATAATGTAGTAGATTTTTAATTTCATACTAAGCACGCTGTTACCATAGGGCCCCAAGTTCACTTCCTGGTGGTTGCTCAAGAGAAATAAAAGCATTTGAACTCATAGCTACTCCTACATGAATTTATGTTTGGACTTCAATCACAAAATCCTGGAAAAATAAACCAGGCAATAAAGAAAGATACCAAATTCTACTCATTTCTTGGTTTGGTCTTCAGAAATAAAAAGGGAATAATATTGACAAATTATCATGGATAAAGCTCAACAATGTGCTGGATGAATTAATTCAGGCAAAAATAGAAGTACAAATTTAATTGTTCATTTAATATGAATCATAGAGAATCAAACCTTACATTTGAAACAGGAAAAAAAAGACACGTTTATTATGTAGGACTAGATTTTGCAGGATATGGGGGGCAGTAACAAATATAACTGGGTGAACGAAGGAAAAAATCCTTTGTGCTAATCTGAACATGATTGTACACATCTGTAGAAGCTAACTGAATTGAGTGAATGGGTAGATTTTGTATAATGTCATTGATCTTGCTGCTACTTTTCGAATTAAGTACAACTATGTAAGATTCTCTGTCTACTGGCTGATTGCTGCTCCTGGCATTCAGTCTCTCTGCACACATAATTGTGTAGAAGATGCATTTACATTGCTCTTGGAGCTTTTTCTGAGAGGAAATTGATGTTTTTCCAGCGAAGAATGAGTTTCTGATAGATGATTTACCAGTGAATAAAAAATTAAATTACAAATATATTTATTAGTCAGATTTCTATATTAATGTATTAAATTATTCTGCAAATGCAGAGGGTTAACATGGAAAATCAATGCTGCCTCACAATCTTAAAATTCGACTGAGCTCAAAAATTGGGAATGTTTCAGGTCAACATCTCATGCCTTGTTTTCCTCATGCTATCTGAAGCTTACATTCATTCTCTGTACCAAAGAGTTATGATGGAGATAAGGGGCTTTAGCATCAGTCACCTCTCTGTACATTTCCTGTTGGTCAGGTAGAATTCCATGCATATGCCGAAGTGAAGGTCAATGTCAATCAATATCCTTTGTACATGGCATGGGAGTGGAGAAAGAATGAGGATCGATCATCTTTTTCAGAAGTAATGTTTGTTTTCACATTACTTCTCTGTAGCAATGATGGTCTTGGGTCAAAGGGATTAGGTTGTTTCTTTTAGTCATGCTTTCACTGAAACTACAATTCTTAAGGTTGATAATTGTATGTGTCTGATTAGTGTTCACAATGTCATGGGTTAATGAATAAATTTAATACAAGTTGTGTCATGCCTACTTTTTTCTGGACCATTGCACTGACTTTATTTTTGACTAGACTAGCATTGATTTAATTATTTGATTACATGGTCAATGAATAATTGATAATTTGGGCCTGAAGGTAGCATAGAGATAAGAACTATGAACTGTATTTCAGTAACTTACAATCAAAAATCAAAAAATTCATAAAAGAAAAGGAATTTATCAGAAAGTCACAAAGCTTCTCTCAATTCTCCATATGTATGAGCATCTATCGATATGTATATTAATGAACTATAACAGATTCAAAAGAGGAAAAATGGGATGTTCTCAAAACTGAGAAATGAAATTTTATATAGTAATGAACAGAGAATTAGAAGGTTAAAAAACAACAATTACAGTGAGAAATAATACCATAAAGAAATAATTGAATGAGTGAATGGATAAACACATGAATTCAGTAAAAATAAATTTTAGTTATTATCAATATTTGGCATAGATTTTGAAGGCATATAAAATTGCAGCAGTTGAGATAATTTATTTTGGAAAGAAAAGAGATGATAGACATAAACCAATGATGTGATAAAGAGATGTTGACCACCACAGAATTGCTGAACATTGCATACAAATGGCTATCTTGATTAAGATCACATCGGTTTTTTGACCTGGAAAAGATATTTACTCATTCCAAATTTTGTTTGATATATTCTTAGACCTATGCATGATCAAATAAATTAATAACAAGCAATAATTTGACCCAAGATAGCTATTTTGATGAAACAAAAATGTACAATGTAGACTACTAATAAATGAAAAAATAGGTTGAAATAGCCAGTGATAAATAGAGGTAAACTAACATTTTATCTCCATAGATAGCTATGAAATTCATAGTATAATTTCCCCCCAAACATTGGCCTTATAACATTGATAAACACTAATCACACTGATTATCGGGAAAAAAAAACCAAATTGTGAAACTAGTTTTTCTCCTGATACCATAGAAGTAGCCTGAAAAAGAACCAAAGAAGGTCTCATTAATCAATATCATTATGGAAGATGGCCTATTTTCTCTTCATATTACAGTCAGCTTGATTCACTTGGAAATCTTAATTGAGTATCTTTCACAAATCTTAGTTTACTATGTTGCACTTTTGTAATTAAATATGTAATAGTACATATAATGATATTATCTAAAATTCATATAGTCTGGCTATGTAGAGACTATTTCATGCAAATTATTTCAGGTTGTTATGCTTTCATTTTATCATTGATAAATGAATAATTCAAGCCAGGGAATTA
Organism: Megascapheus bottae; assembly: GCF_031878675.1. NCBI lineage: Eukaryota > Metazoa > Chordata > Mammalia > Rodentia > Geomyidae > Megascapheus > Megascapheus bottae. Next base: position 410,829 of record NW_028327853.1, read on the forward strand.
ACATATAAGCAAACAATCAAAGGTATAACGAAAACAAATGCATAAATATACAAAGTTTAGAATATTATCACATACATATTGAATGATAATTGCATTACATAATAATATCAATCATATAAAATATCATTTCAATCAAATCATTTGAAAATCTATTTTGTTGGTGGGCCTTACAATGGATATGTAGGCTTACATTTCTCTCTTTGCATATACGCTCATGAAAAAGTGGATGCAACAATATTTTGCAAACATCAGTCAGATTTGTTTCATCAGGTGCTATTCAGGTCCAGACAACTAAACAGTTCACATGTGCTAAAGTTTGGGATATCCATTATAAAACACAAATGGATAAGTGTGGCTCTTGTGCAAATGAAAAAGACATGAAAATATTTTCTGTAAGAGGAGCATGGGTTGTTGAGTTTGACCTGTGGAGTTGAGAATGATAGGGAATCATAATAAACTTTTAAGAGTTTAAGGTACTTGGGGATAGCTTCCAGAAAAATCCACACTGGTAAAAGTCACCTTGTTTGGTTTCTTCTTTCCCAGTTCCCTCTCGCCATGTGATAATCATGATCTTTAAGAGTCCAGTTTGCGTTACCTAGCTTTCACTCCTTGTGGTTCTTTGTTTCATTGTTTTTTCTGTCTGTGATGTGTGTGTGCCTCTGTGTGTGTTTGTATGTGTGTGTGTGTGTGTGTGTGTTTGTGTGTGTGCTCGCGCACACACACGCACATGCACGTGCATTCCCACACATGAAGGGTTTGAGTCAGAGGAGAATGATATTCCTGACTTACAATTCATTTGAAAAATTTGTTTTGTTGAGATCTCAGTGATGTTTTAGGCACATGTATCTTGAGTATAATATCCCTTGGCTGAGGACTTGTTCTGGCAAGCATCATTTTAGGGGCCATGGTATATCAGAGATAGAGAGGGCCATAGAACCCTCAGCTCCAGCCATTTTACAAAGGACAAGGAGGTCTAAAGGATGAGAGAGAGCCTACCCATTTCCAGGATTTTTCTTACTCAAAAACCTATTTCAGTTGTCCCATATGGTTTCAAATAATCCAAAGGGAAAAATAGAATTCCTGTTCAAGGATTGATTATATATTATTCCAGTGAGTTTAGTTAAGAATACTTTGCTCCATGTGGATGACAGGAGTCATAAATACATATGCATTTTGAGAAAGAAACTATTTTTAATCTACTTGTTCTTAAAGAAGTGGAGATGAAGCCAGTGGACATTTTATGAAGGCATAAGTTTAAATTAGATGAAGACATAAATCTGTGGCTGAAATTACGTGCAACTACACAGACAATATTAGAGCTCAAGACAATACAACACAAATCAGGGAGAAAATTATTTGTCTATAAATCTTAATCTCCCACAATTTTATTTTCCATTGCTGAGGAGCTATGTGGCACTCCTGATTTTTAGGTGCTAGCTCTATTACCTGTAAATAGGCTTGCCCTAATAAAACTGACATTTCTAAAAGGCTGTTTTTGTAGAATCATGCTCCTGCTTTTGAGATCCCTAATTCAACACTCTGGACAGAGCTTCAGTTCTTTGCAGGGTGCAATACCAGGAACAAAAGCGAAATAAAACTAAAAGGAGCAAAGGGATGAAAGCAGAGATAAACTCTTAAAGCTGCTTTATTTCTCATAATTCAAAAAGTTACAAAGCTCTCTTACACTGAAACTGAATTTCTCCATTTTTACTCTGCCTTTTGTTTTTCTATTAGTGACAGGTAAAACTAGACTTTTATTTTCCCATAAGTTCTCTGTCCTCTTTTATCAAAAGTTGAAACCTTTTTTTCCTTTGCCTTTCCATTCTAGGTTTTATTTCAAATAATTGATTGATTGAATGTTATATGCACTCTGTTTTCTAGGAAATAGTGAGAATCTCACAGTTTTTCAAACTAATCTTTTCAGTCTCAGAGCATAACATGAAATTCCAATGCTTAATTTGAAAGCAAGGTATCTTACTTAATTCTTAAAAATTCATACTATTCAAAAGATTCTTTTCTAATTTAGTGCTTCCTGTGGAAAAAGCTATCTTAGACAGACTGAAAGGAAGAACGTCATCTTGGTGAAAGATTTTTTTTAATCTCTTAAAGGTTGCTCTGTGTCATGTTTATCAAAATTTTAAGGATCCTATGTGTTTTATACATTATTTATATCAAAATGAGGGTTTGGGGTTGTTTTATTTTGTTATATTTTTACTGAGAATTGAACTCAGACTCACCTAGAAAGCTATTCCTCAGCTCTTTTGTGTTTTGAAATTGAGTCTTATTCTATTTACACAAGCAACCATTGTACTGCAATGATTTTCCTACATCTACAACCCATATAGGTAAGAATATCAGCATATACCACTGCTGTGGTTTGTATTTGGTTTAGACCTCCTTATACTTTGTCTGGATCATGAGTTTTCTGTTTCTTTCACTTGCATAGTTAGGATGACAGATGATCACCTGAGTAAATTGTCAAAATAGTTTGATTTTTTAAATTTTCTTCATGATCATCACTTCCTGTCTCACAGAAGTTAAATAGGCTTATTCTACATTCAACAATGGATGCTACGGACTTTTATTACCATCTTTATGTAGAACACACTTGAATTAAGTAGAAGAAAAGTTAACCAAAATATGATACAAGATTGGTAAAGGCATGTATTAAAAAAGTAATTTCTGTTGAGTCAATCACTAATTAAGATTCTGTTCAAAAAAAAGTTTGGGGAAGAAGCTGGGAGTGTGGATTAGAGGTAGAGTTCTTGCCTAGCCTACATGAAGCTCTGGGTTTGATTCCTTGGCACCACATACACAGAAAAAGCCTTGAGAAAGCTTAAGCACTGTACCTATCTCTGAGTCAAGCCTCAAGACTAGCAAGAAAAAAAGTTGGGTATTGGCGGATTAAGCTCAGGAAATGTCTTTATACAGAATTTATCATTGGTGTCAAATGTCAGATTTTGATCATTAAATACCTGAGAGGAATTCTCTGACATAGCTCAGAGCTACTTGATCATGAAATCCAAACCCCATGATGCACTTTCTGAAAATAAATTTCTGGAGCAAAATTTTGAAAGTCTATGTAAAGTATTTGCAGCATACTTTATTATAAAGAGTCTTTATAGATATATTTTTTCCTTTACTTTCCTTTGTAATATAAGCAATTATTTCCTGACATGGGTACTTTAAAGTCAACAAATTATATCTAAACCTAAAGAGGATGTTTTATGTTAGCAATGAAACCTTCTTTGTTTGTTGACCAGTTTATGGTACTGATGAAAACTAGTATTCTTGTGTAGGTTTCTATATATTTTCCAGAGCTGGCCTTGAACAAAAGGCCTCTTACCTTTCTCAACTAGGATGGGGGGCATTCTTGAGCACTTTTGGCTTGAGACATATATTATTAATGAATTGACCCAGCCTGACCTCAGACGTTTGGGCTTCTTATGTCTGTTTTACAAGTATGTTATACAGAGGGGCATCACCATAGTTGGCATTGTTATCGAGTTCTTAATAAATCCATAACTGTATTTCATACTTATAAAAGGTGATTCTGTGAAGTAGACTGAACTGGAAATTTCCTAACAGTTGTTTTGCAAAATGTCACACAAATTCATGCAGTCAAACTGTTAATGGGCTAATGATAATTTAGATACAAATTTACTAATACTCAAATCTATTTTGAATTCTAATTCAAATATCTGAAAATGACATCTGTCCATACGACTTGGGAACATTATGTTGAATGCGAAGAGTAAGCTGACTGGAGAGGATATGGTTAGCAAATATTCTCATGACTGATTTGAAGACAATAAAGGGAAAAGGAAATACACAGTGACCCTGACACACCTGTGGAAATTGTGTAGTGCTTTTAACATACTTTAAACCAATCTCATGGACAGTACAAGGAAATGACAGATTTTTAGTGTGATTTCTCATTTGACTCACAGGATGGACTATGAAAATTCTTAACCAGAATTTTGCCTTCCTGTGACAAAGGCAGACTATACAGAACATTATGTATCAATCCGAGTAAATGAGGAACACCCCACCGACAGTAGATATTATAATTCTAAATATCAAGCAATTTTGCTTTCAATCCTCTGCAGTTTTGAAGGATTAACATAAATCTTGGTTGCCTCAGACATGCAAGGCTGACATTCAAGCCCTCTCGTTAACTTGAAAATTGAAATGCCTCCACCTTGACCTTGATTCAAGTGTCTCTTCTTGCTAGGCAACATTCATTCGATGTAAGCATGCTTTATGAGCAATTGTAAAGTGAACACTACATAATCCAGGAAGAGAAAAGCCCTTTTAATATATGTTTATGAAAAAGTTGTCCTCTAACTATTTCCACAGAAAATGAGAATGTTGATGTGAGATTTCTGATAGTGCTTCAAATGTAAAATATTAGAGAAATAAAGCAATATCTAAGGAAGATCTCTGATAAAATGGGGACCAAGAGTATCAATGTATGTGAAGTAATACACCTTCTATCTGGTGAATAAAATGTAATCCTTCTATTAATTACAATAAAAATATATGAAAAAAATCTGGGGTAAGTAGAGTGAAAATTTGAAATTTAGATTCCCACTGACAATAGAACTACAGTGCCTGGTCTACTGAGAATTAATAAGATCGTGTTTAATGAAATAATTGAATATAGCAAGTAAGAAATATTACTTTTTGTCCTCAGAATTGATGAGAAGAGAATGTTATTAATAAAGCAGCAACAGCAGCAGCAACATAATGTAAGTATCATGAGAAGTGGTAGTGCAAACATATAACCCAACTATTTAGGAGGTGAAAGTAAGATGATAATCAGTTTGAAGACCTCTTTGGAAAGAGGGATTGAGCCTGTCTCAAAAAGAATGTACCAAACAAAGAGCAGGGTAGTATATTACTTCTATAACATATTCAAGGCCCTATCCTCAATATTTACCACTGAAAAACCAAAATAACAATCAAAAACAAAACCCAAAGCCAAAAATCAGAAACAGTAGCAACAACAACAATAATTTAAGGAGAAAAGGATATTATATCACTTTGTACTTAAGACACAAATAGCTTATAAATTCACTAGTCTTAGTCATAGGAAACAGAAGAAGAGTACAAAATGCATAAATTCCTGATAAGCTGCCAAAGTAATCCAATTATTTTTTAGTCAAAAGGAAAAAAAATGTACCATTTCATTTATGGTCATTTGGTCAGAGAACCTGTATTCAAATTTTAGTGCAAGGCCAGTAGATGCAGGAGACAGCCACAATTTTCACTGAATGTCATCTACTCCATCTAATCCAGCAGCCTTGGATCTGGCCAACATTCATCCAGAAATTCAGCCTTCAAGAACCACTGGTGCAAGGGAGATATCTTTTTTGAATATCTTTAAAACACTAAATAGTGTTTTAAAATCCAGATGGGTATATCTGGTTAATGAACCATGAGATATATACAAGCATGCTGCCATCAGGAAGCTTGGAAAAGCAAAATTTGCTACTTTTCAGCATATTGCCACTTCAGTGGCAAGTTTAATGATTGCCTAACTTTCTAATCTCATGAGTTTGAAATTATTCCAACAAAAACCAAAATTATGAAAATTTTCAGTGACCAAAGAATAAATGTATTGTCACATCACATCCGTTCTTTCCTTCTGTCTTTATTATTACCTACCCCATGTACATAAAATATGAGCTCCTGCTAAGAAACTCTAATAGACTGGAATCATAGGGAATGTATGAACATAATTATATCAATATATGTAAAATACAGTGGTTAATTGCCATTTTCACATCTGGTTACAAGCCAAGCTACAGCTTCCTTCATCCTATTTCAGAATTCTAGTGATGGAAATAAATAATAGAAATATTCATGAAAAATTTTCTGCATGGTATTGATGAGCTTTAGCATATGTTTGAGAATGTTAAGGATATTTTTCCAACATGCCAAATTAAGAGTTCTATAATATCACTGAGAGCTTTTCTAATTTCGTCATACTTGCCACCTTTTTCGTTATCTTATTTTGTTTTGTTGATTTAGTGCCCTTCCTGAGGCTTTAATTTAGAGCCTGGACATTGTCCCCAAGTTTCTATTTTTGCTGAAAATTAATGCTTTGCCAATTGAGCCATATGTAAAAGTCCAGCTTTTTTGGTAGTTTAGTGGAAATGAGTCCCATGGATTTTCCTGCCCAGGATGGCTTATACCTATCACCCTTAAATCTCAGCCACCTGAGTAGCTAGGATTATAGGTATGATTATAGGCATCGTACCCAGCTTTGCTATTAATTTTGAAGCATCATATAATTTTTCAATCAAAATTTTAAAAATCCAGTGGAACATTTCTAATGTTGAATGTTTGAAATTTTAATCGTGCTAAATTAAGGAAACACAGATTGTGAACAGAATGACTTTAAAAGATTTCCTCTTAAGAAAACATGGAATCCTCTGGATAAATTGGCTTTGTGTCAGAAACATTCAAAGGAGCAGTGTTTCTTCTTATAAATATTATAGTACATGTGTGAGAGCTGAGTAACTTTTCAGTTTGCCAAATGAGTAGATCTCTGAAAATTTAAGTAATATAGTTAAGAATTACTGTATCAAAGGAACTAAGTTTAGACACTGTCCAAGTACCATGATGAATTCGTCATATACAAACCAGTATTTATTGAATTATCCAGATATCTTTGATTGATACAAAATTGCTGTTTGTGGGTCAGTACTAAGATGGAATTGCAAACCTCAGAATTGCTAGACAAGTGCTCTACTTCTTCATTGAACCCTCTCTTCTGAAGTCCTTTTGCAATTTGCCTGAGTTTGCCACACAAAGCTTTCTTCTCAAATAGGGTCACAGTCACTTCTTTTCCCCTTGGGCTAACTATAACCCTGATCTTCCTTGCAATCTTTGACTCTTGAGTAGCTTAGAACACAGTTGTGATCCACTAAGCCTAGTCTCAAAAACCTGATTTTAAATTTCGCACATTCACACATTATATAGTTTTAAAAATTCTTTTAATATGCCTGAATTGGGATGTGAATGCATATTGTTCTTAAATAGCATTTTATAATTAAGATTATTTTATATAATCTGTTTCCATTAAGTCTAGTAATAGAAGGTAAATTTCAACTAACAAATATTTTAGAAGAGATATCCTTTGGTTCTTTTTTCTTTTTAGCTAGCTTCCCATTCTCTTTAAAGACATCATTTTGAAAGATAGGATAATTTTTCTTCTAGGCATTGGATTTGTTACTTTCACTGTGCTCCAACTCTTTATTCACAGGCTGGTTTTACTTCGATGGAAGAGCAAGCAACAGTTCCTGTGGGAACTGAGTAGTGAAGGAGTTTGGATGAATATTCACATGGGTCCCACAGAACCTTACATTCTTCTTGTTGCATGCAAGGAAATCCCACCAATTCCCATGTGTAAAGTCACTAAGGATGATTAATGTGGAAGAGTGACAGCTTCTCTAGACCACGTGGACAGGCTGCTTCAGGTGGCCAAATGCTGTTGTGCTTGAAGGGAGTCAGTTCAATGTTCTGTGAACCTTTCAGCGATTTCTACACGCACACACCTTCAATTTCTCCTTCACTCGTATCGATATTTTAAATTTTACATGAGACTTGGAGAGGCTGTGAAGTCAACTGATGTTGAAACCTGACATTCTCAAAGATTTGTGTTTTCAATTCTTCTAAGCCTTTTAGCTATTGGAGCACATTTCAACTCAGAAAGGGTTGAACAAAGCTCTTGGCTCACCTGTACATAACATTAGAAACAAACAGCACACTCCAAGGTGTTTGAATTGATCACCCTCTTTGTCCTTGTCAGAGTTTCTTAGAAAACAGAACTTGAATCAAAGTATATGTATTAAAAGTCCACAGGTTCCCAGGGAGGAAGCGGGGCAGGAAATAGGGTAAAAAAAAGAATGTGTCCACTGAAGATTTATAGCTAGTGTAACTGTTGTTCTCCTTGGGATGAATCACAATAGGGGTGTGTGAACTACTGTATTTCAGAGCAGTCAAATGGAAGGAAACGAAGAATTCCTCCTTGTGCTCTCCCAGCTTAACATGGACTGTTCTTACCTGACCACAAGCCCACCCTGTCTCTTAGCCTCTGTAAAGTCCCTGGAAATCAGGAAGAGCATGCAGGCTTATTGACAGGTCGATGTCATCTCTGAGGAAGTGCAGTCTTCACCATAGAGACAGCAGAAATGATAAACTTGTCCCACTGACAAAAAATAATTTCACCTTAGCTAAGGTTACTCTGTCCAGATCATGTTAAAAATATTGCCAAGATTTAAAAGTAAGTGACACTGAGCTCAGAATGGGTTGTAAAATCTGCTTCTCTTATTTATCTGCATGACAAATACTTTACATCATCTACATGAAATGAAATTTCAAATCATTCCAATTATTCACCACTCTTAATATGTTATACAAAAAATGATAATAAACTGCTATTCTGGCTGGGAGTTTGGCCTAGTGGTAGAGTGTTTGCTTAACATGAACAAAGACCTGGGTTTGATGCCTCAGTACCACATACATAGAAAATGCCAGAAGTGGTGCTGAGGCTTATGGCAGTGTGCTAGCTTTGAGGAAAAAGCCCAAGGACAGAACAGTGCTCAGGCCCTGAATTCAAGCCCCAGGACTGGCAAAACAAAACAAAACAAAAAAACAACCCCCCATCCCTGCTATGTTTCACTACCTCTGCGTTTATTCTTTTATCAACTCTCCTTCAATTATTTATCCCTCTTCTCTTGAATTAAAGTAATAGTTTTATACAGTCTACAGATTTCTATTTCTGGTCCATGTTTTTCATTTGTCTTAGCAAAAAAAAGTTTTTCTAGGATGGAAATTTTAGCTCTTGTGACTATGTAGAAGCCATATCATTATTCTCACAAGAGTGCAACTGCTTGTGTTAGCATGACAGTGTGATGGTTAACTCTATATACCAACTTAGATAGGCCAGGGTTTCCTTAGATGTGAACATACATTATAAGTGATATTTTGGAGAAAATCTTATAAACCAAAATTTCCTCCAAAATCTGCATGTCATAGTTCCTACAAGAAATTCAGTAGCCAGGTGTGATGGCTCATGCCTGTAATCTAGCTACGAAAACCAAAAACAAAACAAGCCCCCCCCCTAAAAAAAACCCAAGAAAATGCTATCAAGACTATTTAGCAACTAATCACTTTCACACAGTAACTCTAGTAAGAAAATTCAAGTTCTAAAAAGAGCTCAAAGTCTACCACATACATGTCTTTAATATTTAAATATACCCTCCTTGTGGTAAAGATTTTTTCCTTCATTTTATTTAATCTATCTTACTTTGCATAATTTCTGACACCTTATTAAAATGAATGAAACAATTTAAACATTTTATCATTCAAAAATTTCTAAAGTCTTAGAAGATTAAAAAATATACTTTGGAATAACTCAAGACTCAGAAATTTCTTGAGGGGAGCTGAAGAAATTCACTGACTTGAATAATTATGAAAACACACAGAAATTTAAAATGTCATCATGTGCGGCTAAAACAGTACTAAAATGGCAATTTATAGCAGTAGATGCTTATATTAGAAATTTCAGCTGTTTTCAGTAGAACAGTTGCTCAGGAGAGCTAGCCAGGTTCCTCTAAATAATAACCATAGCTTTCTGTGAGTTCCTTTTGACAATTTACTTTTTCTTTTCTTACTTATATTTTTATATTCACTTGCTGTACTGTTAGTTGGAAAGTGTTCAGAAAAACATCTGCTAGTTATTTAATATAAGCCTTTTTATAAGTATTTAGGCTATCAAGAAAAGGACACCAATGCATAGCAGGTATCTAAATGTATGACTGCTAGCATACTTAACTTTGCTCTGACTGTTTAGTGCCTCCAGTGATCCAAGACATTCTTTGTGTTCCAGGTGGCTTCACACTAAAGATACTTCCAGCTGGGAGGTCACACTGATTAATGTCCTTCACATGAAAGGTGCAGATGGCTTGACACTTATGACCTTAATTAATTGAATAGGCTTGTTATAGGGACGAACAGGCTTTCCACTCCATTAGAACCACTTGGGGAATTCTAAGGATAACAATGCATTTCCAGGGGCTCTTAAAAAGTTACCCAAACTAGCTGATGATGAAAGAAATCCATGAGTTGCTTGGACAGAAGCAGTGAGCACTGGCAATTTTCCACAACTCCTACTTTGTAAACCAGATGGAATACAGTCTGTCAGGTGAGGCAAGATTTCAAGTGTGCAGTTTTCCTAGAGATTTTGTTAAGTGCAACCAGTGAACAATAAGCCATAAGACTTCTGACTATGGATCTGGCATTGATAAAAATATATAATATAAAAATGACAAAATAAAAGAAAAAAACATGGGTGCTTCAAAATGTGTACCTGCACCAGTGGCCTTTAAGAAAATATTACACTTGTGCTAATAGGAGAGAGAAGTATATAATCTGCATAGTTGATTAAGAAGCAAGTAATAAATATTTCTTACATAGACACCACAGGCCACTATTTTTGTAGGGTTGCTCTCCCCTAACCCATATTTTTAAAGTAAAAATTTAACAAATTGTACAATTTATTGAATAATAGAATTGAAATAAATAAAATTTGAAATAAATGAAATTGAATAATAAATATGTCTCAAATTAAATGATCTTTCAATTGGTTTCAAATTGGAAGAATTTTCAGTTTCATCATAGAATCTCTTGAAACTCTATGGATATTTTAGAAGAACTCTTCAAAATATATGAGAACATCACTCCAGAGTTAGCATTTTTATTGATAAGTTAGTGTTTATGAGTCCTTTCCATTTTTAAATACATTAGAAAGCATAGGGCATTAATTAGAGTAGTAAGGCAAATATATTTTTTCCTAGAAATAATTTATGCTGAGATTTAAAAAGTAGACATTAAGTATTTTTATATTTTGAATTATTTCATCTTACCTTGTAGACTTGTACTAAGATTTTGTTTTGGTCTTTTAGTCAGATTAGTTTATCAGAGTGTCTATGTAAACTAAACAAGTCATATTTCATGGACTGTCTGAGCATATGGAGATGAGGTACCTCATGAATTAAATTTGAATGTACTGGTCCTACTGGATCCTAGACAGCAAGGGAAAAGAAAAGTATCCACAAGAAAGGGAAATGTCAGTGTACAAGATTTATTATGTAAGAACAAATAAAGTGAAATACAGTATTTTCAAGGTAAAGACAGGAAAAAAGTATTCATATTCTCCCTGTTCTCTCATGATTGACCTACCTTCATGTTTTATATTTTAATAATATTATTCACTTAAGAGGTGTAGACTAGACATTCAAGGTCAGACATTTGGTCACGCATTGTGGATATCATGAACAAGCAAAATACAAGTTTTCTCTTGAAAGGCCACCCACTACTCAGAGGCATGGGGCACTGGTAATGAATAACAAAAAAGAATCACGTGAAATCAACATGCCAATATGACTAATAATGATACTAACAAATTAAAAATAATAATTGTTAATTTCTATCTAATGGAAATTAAATGTATTTGGAATTCGATGTATAATCACAAGTCAACTTATCAAGTGCTGGAGGTTAAGGTAGAGCTGTAATATCTTCTGTCACTGAGACTAGGCTTAGGTTGTGGGAAAATGAGGTTGAAGATAATGAGGGATGACAGGAACAATTTACAGTGATGTGATAGTCTTTTTAGACCACATATAATGCAAGCATACCCACTTACATGAATTACATTAAAATTACACCTCAAAAAATGTGGTACTTTAAGCAAGGACATCTGCTGCTACTTATTTAAAGAGAGATGTAAGGGATTTGTGTTAGCCAGTCTATGCCTGAAATCCCAACACTGCCTGAAATCCCGACACTGAGGAGGTACAGACAAGAGGACTGATGGCTGCAGGAGAGCTTACTTTACACAGAAAGCTGCTGGCACAATTAAGACACAAAATCAAATTAAAAAATAATAAATTAACTGGGCATGGTGGCACATGACTGTAAATTATAGTTACCCTGGAAACAGAGGAAGAAGGATAGTGGTTCAAAGCTATTCCAATGTTTGTAGCACCCTATATCAAAAGCACAAGTGAAAAATAAAAGAGCTAGGGCTGTGACTGAAATGGCGGAGCACTTGCCTCCCAAGGAGTCCTTGAAATCCAACTATGAATATGGGAACACATTGAATGTGTGTTATAAAAAAAATTGAATTCTTTATGCCAAGAACATATGAAAGAAAGCAAAAAAAACCTGTTCCAGTGTTCTATATAGAATATACCATTAGAAAGATGATTTCCATGTACACATATACATATTGCAGTGTCTTAGGGAAGACCAATCAAAGTGAAATTCGTTTTATTATGTATTCATGTCATCACATGGCCTACAGCAATTTTAAACTATTTTAGACATGAATCAAAACTTCATGGTGTGGAATTTTCCATTTTTCATACTCTAAAACTTTCAAATTTGGAAATATTTTAGAATGTCCAGTTATCGTTATTGAAGTTACGCACCAATTTCCTGATTTTCCAATTGATTTATAAGAAATCATCACAAGTTAAGATTTTCCAAGTGGCTTATAGGACATTATCACAAATTAAGTATACAATGATTTAAAAGGGGAATATATAAAATTGAGAGAACTGGGCTCCAGGTACATGCCTATGATCCCAAAAATTTGGTGGCTAAGATTGAAGATCATTAGTTTGGGGCCAGAAAAAAGGCTACATAGTTCAGTTCAGTTCTTCCTTCCCATCTACCAAAAGAAAAACATTAAATATAAGTAAAGAACCAGCATTTTCACCATTTAATTATTCTGAGTTAACCAGTTTGGTAACTTTAGTCTGGAAATGATCTTAGCAATGATTTACACTTTCTTTAACTGATCTCATCCGTGATGCTGATACAAAACTGAAATTATACATTGCACTATAATACTTTTCTTTGATAAACATGAAGGAGAAGGGTGTTGTGAAAAAAGAACATTCCATTCCATTATATCAATTCTTTGCCTGAAAAGTGTTTCTTGGAAATGTACTGTGAAGAAGAAATTAGAAAGAAATAATGTTCTTTTTCTTCAATAATTAATTAGAATCTTACATGGTAGAGTCATTTAGAAAATCATTCAGTGGTCCAGCCAAGAGAAGGTGGATTAAGAGGTTACCATGAGGACTGAGGCAGACATATTTAGTCGACAGAATCAATAGGATACAGAGCCAGGCTTAGTGTGAGGCTCAGAAAGAAAAGACAATAACTCTAGGAAATGGTGATGCCTTTTACTGAGTTAAGAAGCAGAAGGGAAGAATAATTTTTTAGAAGGTTATTGGACTTGTTTAGTTTGATAAAGCTTATTTTAAAACGTATACAGGGCATATTAGAAGGCATGTAAAGTGGAATGACTAGTGATATTAAGATAGGATGGTAGGAAGGAGAGAGGAAAGCAATGGCATAGAATTTTACCAGGTCATTTTAGGATTAAGTTGGAAAAAAATGATGAGCATGTGTACAAAGAGATATTTGTGTTTTTACTTATTTATTTATTTTTTTCATATATTTTATTGTAATTAATAGAAGGGTTACATGATATTTGCCAGATACATGTTGCATTAATTCCCATACATTGATACCCTTTCACATGTCTTGGTCCCCATTTCCCTCCCCCCCCGACCTTATTTATTTTTGTGAGAGGCTGAAGACCTTTTATTACTGACTATACTAAGGATGATAGCCATTTTTCACTTTTGCTTTAAATATATGTATATATGGATGTAAAATCTTTGTTTTCCTTTGTACAGTGTTATTTCACTCTTTGAATAGAGTCCAAAATATTGATATTACTAATATAGATAATAAGGAATTTTTTTTTCATTTTCTTGATTGGAAAAATAACTGATTATTTAGAAATATGTGGCCTAATCATGTCTCTAAGACTGTTACTACTTCTGAGAATAGTAGGCTATCGTTTACAATAATAAGCAAATCTTTAGCAGACCACAGTAGAGAAACATATGTCTTATATTATTAATATTTAAAAAGAAAAGGTGGGAAGGGGTAACAATGTTCCAAAATTAATGTACTCACCACCTTCTAATGTAACTGTGACCCCTCTATATCACCCTGATAATAAAATTAAAATAAAAAATAAGGAATTTTTAAAGTTTATTCCCTTTCAGAAAGGAAAAGGTAGGAGAGAAAATTAGTACATCTCATTTAGAATTGAATTTTTTGTTTTCCTAGATTGGGTTCTATTCATTTCAGAAATGAAGCAGTGTTAGCAAGATGTCTAGCAGCAGTTATATTTTTAACTAAGCAAGGCCCAACAACATGCTTCAGAGACTAACTAATATGGTGGGACATTGAAGTTTAAAGAAAGAAGTTCAAAGGCAAATCTTTGTAAAGGCAGGAGTCAATGTCAGTGTGGAACCTGGGTTTTAGTAAAAGAAAGTTTTTCTTACTATTGTAAAAAAAAAATCAGGGCATGTCAGATGTCCATATACTTGATTTGTTTTTTTTTCCTCTCAAATTATCGTTTTTAATATCAGGACATGGGTACTGTCCCCAGCTTTTATTGTTCAAACCTGGTGTTCTAATACTTGACCCACACGTATATTTTCAGAATTTTGTTTGTTAACTGGTGATGTGTCTCATGGAAATTTTTCTGTTCTGACTGGCTTTGAAATCTTGATCTTCAGATTTCACCTTCCTGACTAAGTAGGATTATAAGTGGAGCCACCCATACCTGGTTAGAGCTAGTGTTAGGTCATTGTAAAAGAGAAGGGACTAATATTTGAAGGAAAATATTGTCTCTATAAATGAGATGCAAGGCAGCAGATATGCTATTAAAATGAGTGTCTTGAAGAGGAATTACTTAAAAATCTTCAGACTATCAAATAGTTAAGAGAAGCACTTTGGGGAGTATTTTGAAGACTCATAATTTAAGATTTTTCTTCTTGCACCAATATATTATATCTTGTTCACTTTTCTTCAGATCAGAACTGCACAAACATAAAAGGAATAGAATTCAGAAACTGATTCTTGGTTTATTTTCTGACTTCTTTTATTTTCCCCCATGAAACACTACTGTGAAATGTATATTACAGAAATACCTAATGTACCATAAATCTAGTGAAATCTAATTTCTAGGATTATTTTTGCACAACATACATGATGATTTTATTTTTTGTGACAAGTTTGATGGACTATTGTGTCTATATAGAGAGCCATGCATTTTCATGGGTATTTCTATGACTATAATTTGGAGATTACCATTTAAGTTGGTAAACTTAAATTAAATTGGTAAAGTTTATAAAGTAAATAGCCTCAATTGATGCCCCTCTCCCATCTTCTACTCTCCATGCATCAGGTTACAAAGTGAACATGTTATATTCAATGTCTAAGTGTGATCCTGCACTTCTTTTCTATTACTAGTTTAACCTTCTTAGTTCTATGCATGTTTCTGCAAATGATGAGATTCTTTTCCCCCCTCCCATCAAGGCCTTGAACATGATATACAAGCAAGCTAATACTGCCTCACCACAGCTTGATACTTCCCTAACTTTTAAGACAGAGGACAATTTTACAGTGTACATATGCTGGATTTTCTTCATCTATTCATCAGATGCTAGACATTAAAGTTGTTTTTAATTTTGGGCTATTTTTTATTTCTATTATTATTTTACCTTATTTTGGATTTTTTTTGTTTTTTTTAACAGCTGACATCATTTTTTTATTGTAATTAGTAAAAGGGTTACATGATATTTGCCAGATAGAAGGTGCATTAATTCACATACATTGATACCCATTCACATGTCTTGGTACCCATTTCCCCCCCACACCCCCCCCACCCGTCTTGGTTTTCCCCCCTTCCCTATCAAATTTCAAATATCCAAATACAAATAAATTCAATATATCAAATAACAAGGTGAGATACTATATCAATATGGGATAACCAAGGGACAGCAAAGAAGATGAGAGACAATATAGTACATTAAGGACAACAATCATTCATTATATGGCTTTTGTTTCAATATCCTGGAGGTCTTTTCAATTAGCTTCACATTATATGGCCTTATGTATCAGGATTTTGCTCTATTGCAGATCTCTGCTATTAGAGCCCAAGGTTTCTACTGATTATGACGAATGAGGGAAACCATTGAGCCTAAGTTCCTTTGAGTCTGGCTTACTTCACTTAATATGATTTTTCTACGTCTTTCCATTTCCTAACAAATGGGGCGATGTCATTCTTTCTGACAGCAGCATAGAATTCCATTGTGTACGAATACCACAACTTGTTGATCCGCTATTGTGAATAGTGGTGTAATAAGTTCAGAAGTACAGATGTCTCTTCCAAATACAGATCTCGTTTCCTTTGGATCTAGACCCAGAGAAGGAAGGCTGGGCCATATGTTAGTGCAATTTTTCGGTTTTTTGAGGGATGTACACTACAGCTATACTAATGTATATTTCCACTTCCAGCATATAAAAATGTATTTTCTTTCCCATTCATCTCATAATTTTCTCTCTTTTATGTTTTAGATAAAACCATTCTTCCTGAAAGGGAATCAATTTAATTTGCAGTTCCCTAGTAATTAGTGATCTAGAACACCTTTCTATATATCTGATAATCATTTACAAGTCTGCAATTGTCTATTGATGTTTATTGGCTATTACTTCCTCAAGTAGTTATCATCATCATCATCATTATCATCATCATCATCATTTTTTCACTGATAGCTTGGGAGTTCCAGAATATACCCTTCGTAAGATGTCTACTTTGCAATATTTATCCTGTACTCCCCAGTGTTTTCTGCTAATTGTTTCCTTGTTTTTCAAATGCTTTAAGTTCAATGTAATCCCATTTGTCTAATGATGCTACTAATTTTGCCTCTGTGCCTTGAAAAAATACAACATGTTTCTGGGCTGTTATTTCTTGAAAACTCAATAGTTACATTCTAATTTTGATTTGCAACATAAACTCAGCAGCTGAAACAAAACAGAGGCAGGGAAAGCTTCTATCACCAACATGTCAGTAGAAACTATTTTTTGCAATATTCTATGTATCCTTTCATCTGGTTAATAGCCTCAAATATATCAATAGCATAAAGTTCATATCACAGAAATAGCCGTGCTATAGCCTTTTTATAAAGAATCAAGAGACTCTTGGATAAGAATGGCATGAACTGACAGTGTTTCCATTAGCTGTGTTAATGGAACACTAAACTAAATAAATAGGGAGACAAAAGATCCTGATGGACAATTATTTTGAGGAAGCACTTTATTTGTGTGGGAGAAAAAGAAGTTTCCTTTCAGATGCTCTTCTGTCTTGTCAAGATATTTAAAAAGAAGAAAAAACGACAAATGAACGTCTTCATATCTACAATTGTCTTGGAAGTTCTTTATTATTCTACACTGGCATTTTATAAATTCTTCCTATTCTGCATAAAAATTAACTTTGCTCGCCAATTGATAGATCCTATGGCTTGAATCACGCAATTACTCTTCTTATCATATCTGGCTTTCCTAACCAAATATCCTTCATGTGCTCTGCGGCAAATCCCAACTACTTTTAAAAATGCTGTCAGAGTATATTGTGCTCAGCCTTCTCTCATTTTCTCCCTAATCCTATCATGTTCACTCTGCATTTCATCCAGACTGTGGTAACACCTCCACTTTTGTTTTACTAAGCCACCATGGCATGTCATCATTGGGTTCTTAATGTAATTCAGCATTTCTCATCTTTCCTTGAATGTATTGCCTTCTCATCCACTTTAACAACTTTCCTACTGCCTGAGTTTATATTTCCTTTATCTATCTCTCTTTAACCACTTCCTCCAAGCTAAAAACATTTGCGTAGTTAGGGTTACAGTTAGCACTGAGGTTAGAGTTAGGATTCAGCCTCTGGGCTCTCCTTTCTTCTAGATATCTATGTATATTTGATTGCTTACATTTTTTTAATTTTTTATTGTAATTAGTAAAAGGGTTACATGATATTTTCCAGATAGAAGGTGCATTAATTCACATACATTGATACCCTTTCACATGTCTTGGTACCCATTACCCTACCCCCCACACCCCCCACCCGTCTTGGTTTCCCCCCTTCCCTATCAAATTTCAAATAACCAAGTACAACTAAATTCAATATATCAGATAACAAAGTGAGATACTGTAACAATATGAGATGACCAAGTGACAGCAAAGGAGATGAGAGACAACATATTACATTAAGGAAAACAATCGTTCGTTATATGGATTTTGTTTCACTATCCTGGAGGTCCTTTCAATTAGCTTCATACTATATGACCTTATGTATCAGGATTTGCTCTATTGCAGATCTCTGCTAGTAGAGCCCAAGGTTTCTACTGATTCTGACAAATGAAGGAAACCATTGAGCCTAAGTTCTTTGAGTCTGGTTTACTTCACTAAATATGATTTTTTTCTAAGTCTTTCTATTTCCTAACAAATGGGGCGATGCCATTCTTTCTGACAGCAGCATAGAATTCCATTGTGTACAAATACCACAACTTGTTGATCCACTCTTCAACTGAGGGACATCTAGATTGGTTCCATATCTTTGCTATGGTGAATAGTGATGCAATGAATATTGTTGTGCTAGTGAATTTTGTATGCCCTTGTTTCTGGATGATTGGGTAAATGCCAAGTAGTGGAATTGCTGGGTCATAGGGGAGTTCTATGTTTAGCCTTTTAAGGCACTGCCACACTGCTTTCCATAGTAGTTGAACGAGTTTGCACTCCCACCAACAGTGTAGTAGTGATCCCTGCTGGCCACTTCCCCGCCAGCATCTGTTATTATTTGTTTTCCTGATCCTGGCCATTCTAACTGGAGTGAGGTGGAATCTTAGAGTTGTTTTGATTTGCATTTCTTTTATGACCAGAGATGTTGAGCATTTCTTCATGTGTCTATAGGCCATTTTTGTTTCTTCTTCAGAGAAGACTCTCTTTAAGTCTTTGGCCCATTTTTAATGGGATGGTTGTTACTTTGGAGGTTAGTTTTGGAGTGATTCAATTTTTTGAGCTGTTGATATATTTTAGATATGAGGCCTTTGTCCATTGTTTGGTTGGTGAAGATCTTCTCCCACTCTGTAGGCTTCCTATTTAATTTACTAGCTATGTCCTTTGCCATACAAAAGCTCTGCAGTTTAATGCAGTCCCACTTATCCAGCCTTTCTCTGATTTGTTGTGATTCTTGGTCCTTATTAAGAAAGTTTCGACCTGTGCCAAGGAGGCCTAGTGTATCGTCTAATCCTTCCTGTAAAGTTTTCAGTGTGTCAGCTTTTACCTCCAGGTCTTTGATCCATTTGGAGTTAATTCTAGTGCAAGGTAACAAAGAAGGATCCAACTTTAATTTTCTGCAGGTGCTTAACCAGATCTGCCAGCACAACTTGTTGAAGAGGCTGTCTTTCTTCCATTCTATTTTTTTGGCTCCCTTGTCAAAGATTAGGTGGCCATAGGTCTGTGGTTTAATATCTGGGTCCTCAGTTCTATTCCATTGGTCTTCAGGCCTGTTCTTGTGCCAGTACCAAGTTGTTTTGAGAATTATAGCTCTGTAATAGAGTGTAAAGTTTGGAGTTGAAATTCTTCCAGCGCTGTTCTTTCTGCTAAGAAGTGTTTTTGCTATACGGGGTCTTTTATTATTCCATATGTAATTTTGAATTGCTTCTTCTATTTCTTTAAAGAATGTGATTGGGATATTGATGGGTATTGCATTGAATTTGTAGATAGCCCTTGGCAAGACTGTCATTTTCACAATGTTGATTCTTCCAATCCTGGAGCATGGGAGGTTTTTCCATTTCCTTAGTTCCGCTTTAATTTCCTTTTTTAGGGTTTTAAAGTTTTCATCAAAAAAGTCCTTTACATTCTTAGTTAAGCTAATTCCTAGGTACTTTATTTTCTTTGAGGCTGTTGTGAAAGGAGTTGCTTTCCGGATTATTGCCTCGTTTCTTTCACTGTTGGCGTAAAGATTGCTTACATTTGTACACTCTCTGCAACTACAACAGAGTCTCTGATAATCTTACAATGAGATAAGGTTTCTGTAGCTTACAATTCTGGAGAGTCTTGAAAGCCTTGTCTCAGCTCTAACAAGGGAGACAAGAAAGGTGACCTAAAGAATGATTATATGGATCTGAGTTTGGTCTAGTGGTAGAGTGCTTGCCTAGCATGCACAAAAACTCGGGTTTAATTATTTGTTACCACATACATAGAGAAAAGCTGGAAGTGGTACTGAGGTTCAAGTGGTAGAGTTCTAACCTTGAGAAAGTCCAAGGACAGTGCTCAGGCCCGGAGCTCAAGCCCAGAACTGGCCAGAAAAAAATGATTATACATTATCATTGTACAGGAGGGAAGAAGATTGGTATTATGAACTCCTCTCCTGGCTCTTCAAGTTCCACTGTCTTTCAATTACTACAGCAAGGATCAAGTTTCCAACAAATGAAAACTCAAGATCCCAACATGAACACTGAAAGACAAAGCCTATCCAAACCTCAATAGCATCTTTTTTCCCCCTAAAATGTTATACAACTCTCAAAAGAAGTATTCTTTTGCCACATGGTCTCAACAGTATGGAAAACTGAGGCTTTAGAAGGGAAGACTATTTTTATGTTAAGTTTATTTGCAATTGAATCAAGATGAAATTCCAATAGAAAAATACAGAACTTAGTTTATCCATGTCTTATGATTGGGAAAGGAATTCTAGCCAAAATCATTATACATCAGACACCATTTCTTGGTTTCAATGATGAGTAAAACATATACCTTAATCAGATACTGAGAATGTTGGCACAAACCTACAATTATCAAAGATGAGAAAAGATAAATGGATTAAGTCATTGATTTAAAATAGATATAGAGGTAATCAAAATAAACGATAGTTTAAATATTTATTATCAGTAATAATACTTTAATTTATCACTTAAAACAATAAGATGGTAAAATAAAAATTCAGTATTCAGCTGCTCAGTTTTTAGGATCAGGCTATAAAACATTCTAAAGGTTCTTGTTTCCTTATTAATGAATGGAAAATTTTCTCATATATTTTGCCAAGTAATAGCTCATAAATGTTTACAAATGTATATGAAGGAAACCATGCAGCCTATGTTTCTCTGGGTCTGGATTACGTCATTTAGTAAAAAAAAATTCCCAGTCTTTCCATTTCTTTTTTTTATTTCTTTTTTTATTGTAATGTATAGAGGGGTCATGGTTACATTTACCAGACAGAGGGTGCATCACTTCTCACACGTTGATATCCTTTCTCATGTTTTTGTCTCCACTTCCCTCCTCCAACCCCCTCCCAGTCATCTTGTTTCCCCCCATTCCTTTCCTATTTCAAATAAACAAATAAAGGTATACACAAATATACCAAGTAACAAAATCAGATATTGTAACAATATGAGAATAACCAAAGGGCAACAAAAGAGAAGGAAAATAACATAGTACATTAAGAACAACAATCACATAATACACATCTGTTGTTTCCACATCCTTAAGATTGGAAGTGGTGTTTGGCTCAAGGAGCAGAGTGGTAGCATTGAGCTGAAAAGCTCCAGGACAGCACCCCCCTGACCCAGAGTCCAAGCCCCATGACTGACCAAAAAAAAAAAAACACACATCCTGAAGATCCTTTCATTTAGCCTCATATGGCTTTATGTATCTAGGTTTTGAGCTATAGTCCTATGCTAGGAGAGTCCAAGGTTTGTACTAATTATGACAGATGAGGGAAGCCATTGAGCCTATCCCTTTGGGTATGGCTTACTTCACTTAATATGATTTTTTTCTAAGTCTTTCCATCTCCTTACAAATGGGATGATGTCATTCTTTCTGATGGCAGCATAGAATTCCATTGTGTATAAATACCACATCTTCAAATGGGGGCAATATCATTCTTTCCGATGGAAGCATAGAATTCCAGTGTGTGTGTACGCGCGTGCGCGTGTGTGTGTGTGTGTGTGTGTGTGTGTGTGTGTGTGTGTGTCTGTGTCTGTGTCCCTCCATTCATCCATGGAGGGACAATCCGGGTTGATAACACATTTTAGCTATGGTACACAATGCCGCAATAAACATGGTCATGCTGGTGGCTTTAGTGTAGCATGGTTTGTGATCTGTTGGATAGATGCCCAGGTATGTGGGTGATTGGTCATTGGGAAGCTCTATATTTAGCCTTTTGAGGAACCATCATACTGCTTTTCAGAGTTGTTGAAGACCTTTACATTCTACCCACAGCTGTCTCTTTAGGCCACATCCCTGCCAGCACCTGTTGTTGTTAATTTGCTTGATAAATGCCATTCTAACTGGGACATGGTAGAATCTCAAGGTTGTTTTGATTTGCATTTCTTTTATGTTCAGAAATGTTGAGTATTTCTCCACGGGATTTCATCATTGGATACTCTTACTTCTTCTAAGAAGTCTTTCTTTAAGTCTTTAGCCTGTTTATTAATTGGATTGTTGTGTCTTTATGGATTTGTTTTTAGGGGGGTTAATTTTTTAAGCTCTGAGAATATTTTAGATATGAAGCCTTTGTAAAATTCACAGTAAAGATTTTCTTCTGTGGGTTTTCTATTTATCTTGCTATCTATGTTCTTTGTCATGAAGAAACTCTTTTGTTTGATGCACTTTTTAATCTAATTTTATTTTGCAGTCTTCCTTGAAGCACTATGCACTCGTATAGAAACTTGCACAATGATAAGAAAAATAATAAATACTAGAATAGGATGCTTAGGATGCTGTAAACATTTATGATCAGAAGAGCTGGGACTGTTACTAGATTTCTAGCTCTAAAATATGGTCTGTAATATGCTTTTCTCATCTGTATACTGATTGATAATTAGGGTTATTTGGAGTGTGCTTGAAACAAAAAGTTGTATTTAACAGATAAAAGTTATAAAATTTCTCACACAGACACCAAATTTGTATCTTAGGCCTGAGTCTGGAACTGTATTTTTTTAAAATGGCAATTAAGATTGCATGTCCATTGAACAGACCAAGATTTCTTGTTTACAATTGAAAGTGAACAATGCAAGTTAATTGGCACCTTGTTTGACGATCTCAAATTATTGTATTACCTGTTCTGGGACTTTAAAAGTCCAATTAAGCTGTTTCTCTCTAGCATGCAACCAAGCTGTAAGCTAAAGACTAGCATTTTCTCAGTAGGTCTAATGTAGGAAATTTTAAATACAACAAGCTCTCTACAATTCCTGCTGGCTTTTAATGCTGCATCTTGATGGTAAATTACGTCCAGTAGCACAATTCTTCTAACTGTTGGTTCTTTCACTCCATCAAGACTCCCTGCATAGTTTCAGAAGATATAAAATGTCATTTAATTCTTCTTTAAATGTACTGAGTTGCTACAAACTTAATTTAGAATCCTTAACCCATTATACTAAGCATAGTGTTTTCATACATTTGTGTGCTTATATTTGTGATATCTATTATATGAATAAAATTTAATTTTTGTCAAATGGTTAGTCATTTATGGACAAATATTTTTAGTTTAATATAATTGGAAATATTAGGATTTGTTGCTATAATATTGTGCCTCTCCAACTTTAGTATGCCATACCATTAACCGATAAGTTTATTAAACACAGATTGGGGGGGTCTCAAATATTATGAGGGTGATTTAGTAAGTTTGGTTTAGAATTCAGGTTAAATTACTGCTTGTAGCATGGTAAAATTGATACTTGGTACCTCTGACATATAATTAATAATTAGTAAATGTAAGCTACCTCTGTAAAGTTTATCATTACATAATAATTAACTCAACTCTGCAAAAATTAAAGAAGCAATGTTTTTGTTAGGGAACATAAATACTTATATGCTTTTTGGAGTAGTGGGGTGAATCTAGGTTGAAGCAGTGCATGACCTGAGAGGAAGAGACCAGCTTGTAACTCTATAAAATGATAATTCAATGTCAACATCATTTTGTTCTTTAACAGTATTAATATGTGGATACGTCAAAAAATAAATTTAATTATAAAATATTTCAAGGTGTCATTAGAAATTATTTTAAAGAATAATTTTGTGCCAAGTAATTTGATGACATAGAAAAATAATTTCCCAATGCATCGTAGTAATATCAAATCATGGAAAAACAGAAAACCTGAACAAAATGAGCTTGTGTGACACACGTATAACCTCAGTTGCTCCATAGGAAAAGTAATGAGTTTAAAGCAGGTCTGGACAATGTTAGTGACACTTTAATCTTAACAACAAAAAGCTGTATTTGGGATCAGTTCAAATTGTGGCATACTTTCCTAACAAATGGAAAGTCGTATTGCCAGTATTAGAAAGAAGAGAGAGAAAGTGAAAAAGAAAAATGTAGAGAAACAAACAGAAGTCAAACTGATCAAAATGAGTAAAGATATTGAATCAGTATTATAAAGTCCTAGGAATAGATACGGAAAAATCATTCAATAAAAATCAATATCCCCTTGTGATAATAATATTGGAGAAATTTTATGTAAAACAAATGTATCTCAATATATTAATTGCCTGACCTTCAAAAATGATTGTAATATTTAAAATATTTTAAGATAAGAAGTACATGTGTATTAACACACCTATTGTCCTACTTCACACATGTATATTACACACAGAAAATACATATGCACACAATGTGCACTCATAAGTGTTTATATGTAAAACATATACAAATGTAATTGTATATGCTATATTATATTGTTATTTTTCCCCTAATATAAGTATTTGAACTGAAAGGTTTTCACATTACTTCTTGTCTCAGGGCCTGAGCGTTGTCCTTGGGTTTTTCTCAAGGCTAGCACTCTACCACTTTAGCCGCAACACCACTTCCAGCTTTTTCTATGTATATGGTACCAAGGAATTGAACCCGGGTCTTCATACATGCTAGGCAA
Source organism: Megascapheus bottae (assembly GCF_031878675.1). Lineage (NCBI taxonomy): Eukaryota > Metazoa > Chordata > Mammalia > Rodentia > Geomyidae > Megascapheus > Megascapheus bottae. The sequence continues at coordinate 435,701 of NW_028327853.1, forward strand.
GCACTCTACCACTAGGCCAAATTCCCAGCCCCTCATGGACTTTGCTGTTATTGTTGTTGTTTTTATTACTTTATTGTAATACATCAGTCCAAGATCCACCCTCCTGATGTATCTGTGAACACAGAATTTTGATGAAAGAATGAGCAAGGACATCTAGACAAAGTTACAGCAACTTTTAGTTCCTGAGGTAAATGCAATTAAACCCAATATTCTAATATCTGTGACAAAGGCTCAGTGGAGGTCTCACTGAGTGAGAAATGTGGGAAGTGTCACTTGCTTGGAACTGTTATGAAGTGTTTCTGCAGGAGGCTCAGTTCTTCTGTCAATTAAGAAAGTTCCAATGCCAATATTTGAAAAAAATGCAAAGAGAAGTATCCTATGGGCTCAAAGGTAACATAGCTTGCTTCTTGCTCTTGTCAGCTCATCTTTTGTTAACCCAGGGGGATCCTCATGATTACTAGGCATCAGATTTCCCAGGCTTCCTAGGAAATTGACCCAATACCCCCATAATCACCCAGGGTGAGAGAACAGGACAATCCTGCAGGAACTCTCTCTCTCTCTCTCTCTCTCTCTCTCTCTCTCTCTCTCTCTCTCTCTCTCTCTCTCTCTCTCTCTCTCTTTCTCTCTCTCTTTGCATCACATGGGATTACATCCCATTTCTGTTCACAGACGGTATCTCTATGTATTTGCACTGCAAAATGGATAGGGAATTATTCTTAAAGATTCAATAAGTTGACTTATGTTTCTAATTTTCAGAATCTTCATGTTTTATATACCATTAAGTACCAGCTGGTTAGATGCCCTTTTTCATATTTCAGAGAAATAATACCTTGTGTAAAATTTAAGTTTACATCAATGATTCTGTAATTGTGGTTATATACATGGGAGAAATAAGCATTTTTAAGCAAATTATTGGTTTTGTCTACAGAAGCACAGAGATTTATGTTGAAAGATGATGTGGTCTTCCTTTCTGGCTTGACTCAGAATTTCACTGTTACTCTTTTGTTGTTTCTTCTTGCTTCAACATAATCCCTTCCAGTCTTGATAAGGATTAACTCTGATTGTACTTGAGAGAACAGATGGTAATTCATGAGAGACTGAGCTGGGTCCACTAATCATGAGGAAAGAGATTGATTTAGATATTGCATTTTCCTCTCTGATGCATCCAACTTTAATAGAAAGAAATGATTTCCTAAAGCTGTTTGGGTTGTATTTGTGTAAACGCACCTGTCACAATTAGCCACATGCACAATTTCTCTGCTTTGTAATATTCAGAAAGGCTACATAGGAAATTAATTATGCCTTAAATTATTCTAAAAGGATAAAAATGCTATTTTTTCATTGCTTAGGAAAGAACCGAAATAGATACACTGTGTGTATGTGTGTGTGTGTGTGTGTGCGCGCGTGTGTGTGTGTGTATGTGTGTGTATGATACTGCTTCAAGAAGAAAATGTCCATAAGACATAAACTTAGAATTCTAGTATTTGTAGGAAAATTTAATTACTGAATCTGACTTCTATAATATTTCTACCATTTTTCTGAGGCTTAATTGTACAAATAAAATGTAGAATGGGTGGTTAAATATATTTTAGAATCAAAATAGCTGAAGGTAGAGTATTTCCATATATATGTAGAGATATAGACTTAAGACACACATCCATCTTGACAAAAATAAATGTGCATTTCTTCATATGTGCGTGTATATGATTCACTATTGTTACATGAGTTACAATGCAAATATATGGATATATGCATAACTAATGAGAGTAGATACTTATTTTTTAAATAAACAGCAAACATCTCTCATTTTGCTCTAGAAGACCATTGATCTATATGTGAAAAATTTTCTAATTAATAAAATAAAATTTTCATGTTCAAATGCTAAAAACTGGGAAGGAACTTGAGGGTATCTACCTATGCATTCCTTATAAAGCAATAATAATCATGAATTTTATCAAATGCTAAATTCTGTTATCTAAAATTTATTTGATAATTTGAAGATATGGTTAATATTTATAAATAACCTGAACAATTGTTAGGTGCGTAAAAAATGTATAGTTTATTGGAATAGTAAATCCAATAATAGGTGAGAAAAATTTGACATTTTTGTTTGGTATACAGTGTTTATATTTCTCCTAAATAAGCAAAAGTCAACTGGCTGAATTGGTTTAGGCTAACAATCATAAAAGAATAACTGGAGGAGTAAGTATAATTCAACATATTTTGGTGTGATATGATGGGCTAGCTTTGTAATCAGATATACACACATGTGAATATATGTGTATGTATATATTGTATGTATATGTACATATATATGCATCATTCTGAGAATTCTTTTTATCTTTGTCCATATTCTGGAATTTTCTTCAGGCTTCTTTTTTAATTTTCTGTTTCTTTAATTTCATATGCTCCCTCCTTTTCTTCTCTTCCCCCTGTTTTCTTCACCATTCTCTTTGTTCCTCTTTCTTTGTCTCTCTCTCAGGCTTTTTTCCTTCTCTTTGTCTTTTTTTTTTTCAGTCCAGACCCTTTAACTCATGGCTGGAGCTTTCTCAAGGCTAGAGCTCTAACACTTGAGCCACAACACCATATTCAGTTTTTTTCTATATATGTGGTGCTGAGGATTTGAACCCAGGTCTTTGAATGCTAGGCAAGCACTCTTACCACTAGGCCAAACTCCCAGAGACCCTGTCTTTCTTTTCGAAAAATATTTTTCTATTGCTATTTTCTTAGGGATAGGAACATTTCTTTCTTTTGACAATTTGAATATACTAATATAATTTTGTGTTTATATATGCTTTATAGTTTGAGTACATTTACTTTTTTCCTCATACACTTTTCATTGTAATTAATAGAAGGGTTACCATTATATCCACCAGATAGAAGGTGCATTATTTCACACACATTGATATCCCTTTTCTCATGTTTCTGTCCCCATCTCCCTCCTCTCAACCCCTCCCCTCATCTTGTATAAGTGAATATACAATATGCCGGATAACAAGGTAAGATACTGTAATAATATGAGAATAACCAAGGGACAACAAAAGAGATGAGAAATAACATAATATAGTAAGAAAAACAATCACACATTATATAGCTTTTGTTTCTGAAGAAGAAATAAGAATGGCCTATAGACATATGAAGAAATGCTGGACATCTGTAGCCATAAAAGGAATGCAAATCAAAACAACTCTGTGATTCCACCTCACTCCATTTAGAATGGCCATGATCAAGAAATCTAACAACAACAGATGCTGGAGCGCATGTGGCCAGGAGGGATCACTACTACTACACTGTTCGTGAGAGTGCGAACTTGTTCAATCTCTATAGAAAGCAGTATGGTGGTTCCTCAAAAGACTAAATATAGAGCTCCCCTATAACCGAGTACGTTTAACTTTTACGCTGGCTATATTTTAGTCAGTTTTGAAGCATTTTAGCAGTATTGGGCACTTATGATTTCTAAATGTAAGAAATGTTCATTATTTCACACTTTAATTCATTGTTTCAGCCTTTCTATTTTGTCTTGTTCTCATTTTTACATGTTGAATTGTGCTGATTAGCTCACATATTGTTAAGAGATTAAACTGATTATTGTCATCTCTTTGTATTTTATTCCTTTCATGGACATTTTAAAATATTGCTATTGTATTTAAAATATTCACAGCTCTTACTTGTCCTAAGTGGTCCCATTTATTAATCCTGTGCTTGTGTCTCAATGAAGTATCTCCACATCCTTCAATGCTCCTTCATTATGAATTGCAGGGTTTTTATTTTTTAATTTTTTTGCCAGTCCTGCATCTTGAACTTAGAGCCTGAGCAATGTCCTTGGGCTTTCTCAAGGCTAGAGTTTACCTCTTGAGCCACAGAGTCACTTTTGTTTTTTTCTATATATGAAGTAGCAAGGAATTGAACGTAGGTCTTCTTTCATGCTAAGGAAGCATTCTACCAGTAGACCAAACTCCTGGCTTGAATTACAATGTTTTGAGATTTTATTCTGCTGGATGTTTTGTTTTAATAACTTCTTGATTTCTTATACAAAATAGAATAGAGGAAACATTTTTATTTCTATGGTAGTGATTTTCCAAATTTTCAAAGAAATATATTTTCATACTGATTGCTCTGACAAGATCTTCTAGTACCAAAGAATAAATGCAGATTTGTTTGACCTGCCAAATAAAAACAGGATTAATAGAATATGATCATCCCACAGATGGATGCAAAACAAATATAGGCTGTTATCTCTGCAAGTTTGAATCACATTTCCATATTTAACTTTCAAGTAATGTTGAAACCACAAGTAAGAGACAACCTTATAAATTATTTTTAAATTTTCAGATATCCCTGCTTTTTCTGGGGATTGCCAACAATATTTTGATGTAAGCATCTAGAAATGACAAAAATTACTACTAGTCCATATTGAGAAGGATGTCTCAAAATAATTGTAATCTGATAACTCATTTATTCATGTATCTGTTCTTTTGTCAATAATTGGGTGCAAGAAATAATGCTAAATATTCAGGATGAAACAATATAGATTCAATATATGCTCAGATGGTAGTGACAATCTATTAGAAAAGAAGATTTAAAGTAATAACTCACTAATAATTTTGCAAACAGTAGTGTGGAAGTTTTTACTGTGGTCAGATATTGGGGGACATAATCCAAGGCAGAGATATATTAGGCAGAAAGTTGAGTAGAGACTCGAATAATGAGTTAAAAATAGCTATACTGGGAATAAGAAAGGAATACTTTCTGCTCTAGGTAATAGGTTGTCAAGTTGAAAAGGCAAAGAATATTGAAAGGATTACAAGGGAGAATATTGGATGTTTTGGTTGCGGAGAGAATATGCTATCAAGTTTCTTGAATTTAAATGTCTCTAATGTTTTATTGTGAAAAGCAATATGTGAAAAGCAATTCCTGTTTTTGTTTGGTAAATTTCTGCAAGAGATAAGGTTTATATATTTTTATATATCCTATTCCATTTGTAATATACATCTTTATAATACCTGTCCTGTTAGCAGTTTTTGTCTGTCAAGAAATTCATCCATTTCATCTAAGTTGTCAACTTTTAGGGCATAGAGATTTTCATAAAATTTCTTACGATCTCTTCACAGAATGAACATTAACGCAGTCTCTTCATATATCATTTATAATTTTGGCCTCTGTTGTAGTCATAGAAAATACAATGCTAAGGAGAACAGTAGAGAACAATTTATCAATGGAAAATGAAACAAACAGTTACTGCCATTGAAGAAAGGATTTGAAATGTCCCCATAAAAGCTCATGTGCTAAATTCTTGGTCCACATCATTGACAGCATTAGGAGATGATGGATAGTGTAAGAGAGTTAGAGCACTGTGTGAGGGCAATGGGAAGGGCATTAGTTTCTCTCTCTCTCTCTCTCTCTCTCTCTCTCTCTCTCTCTCTCTCTCTGTCTCTCTCTCTCTCTCTCTCTCTCTCTTTCGCTCTCTCTTTCTCTCTTTGTTGGCCACCATAATACAGAAGGTCCTTCCACCTATCTGTGTTGCACTGTGTCTACGCTCGAAACAACAGAAGTGATGACAGATGAAAAGGTCTGAAATCATGAGCCAAAAGATCAAAACTAATATTTCCTTCATTTGGTTTTCTCAAGTATTACTTCATAGTGAAAAGAAAAGTAAGTGCAGAAAGAACAAAAGATGATGAGTTTACAAAACATATTTCTCACTTTATCTTCTACATTATTTAATATTCATTACTTTCTTACATCTTCTTGAGTTTTAAGTTATCATTATAAAAGATGTATACACATAAACAGTTAATTTTCCCCAAAGGGTATGAACAATGCAAGTTATTATGTAATATTTAAAGATAAAGATAGTAAAGGAATTGCAATAGAAAGAGAATTTGTAAAAGCCATACAAACTAAAGAAAAAAACTAAAAACTACCCTGGTGAAGAGAGGCTATAAGTACAATAACTTGAATAAATTGGGATGATTTAATCAAGGAACAAAACTATATGATATCCTTATGAGTAATAATAATAGTAATAATACATGAGTAATAATATAACAAATTTTTCATGTAACTTCAAGGTGAGGTGGATATCAGATGTACTTTCAGTACATCTTACTTACTTAAAATTATAATGATGTTTCCTAACACAGGGCTAGAAAGATGACTGAGATTCTTATATTTTCCTTCTGACCCCATTTATGACAAAATTCTGGAAATTTCTCAAAGTGCCCTTATTTTCTATGGTCAATAATACCTACTGTATGAAAGCACAGGCAATTTTGCTTAGAGAAACTTGTTTTTGATTAGTGACTGATGAAACAGCTTTAAAGTCTGATTTCCAAGGCTCTTTGTTCATTTTATCTCCTCTAGTGAGAACTGAGGAAAGAAAAGAAAATATGTTTTTCTGCGTGATGAAATAAATGATGCTATCTAAATCCTTAATTTATAGCAATTCCTAGGAAATAAACCTTTATTATTATTTTTTTGTTCTTGTGGGGCTTGAATTCAAGGGCTGAGTGCTGTCCCTGTCTGAGCTTTTTCTTTGATGATTAGTGATCTACCTCTTTGAGCCACAGCACCACTTCCAGTTTTCTATTGGTTAATTGGAATAAGAGTGTCATGAAATTCCCTATCTGTGCTGGCTTTGAACTGAGATCCTAAGATCTCAGCCTCCTCAATAGGTAGGATTACAGGTCTGAGCCACTGGTGCCGGCAGCAATGAACTCTATTCTACTTAGAAATACCATTCGTTTGCTGCTATTTCTTTTTTTATTTTTTTTCACTTTTTAGATTGGAAAGTGTTTGAAACTGGCAAAGGTTTTCCAAGCAGTCTGAAGTCAGTAACTGATTTACTGATATGAGAAGCAAGGAAAGATAATAGAGCCACTTTATCCAAGGTATAACTGGCCTTACCTTTTTATTTATGAGTTCCTGGCACTTGTGGAAAACAAACAGCTGCATCAGTATTTTCTGGATATTAAAGTCATTTTTATTGATGCCTTTGAACTTGATGTATCATCTCATAGGGCCACTGCAAACAAAGCCCTAGTAAATATACAATTTATTACTGAAGAATCTATTTAATGAAAATGCCTGCTCCATGAGGAGAAATGCTGCAAAGGTGTGTTTGGAAAAGATACAAATTCTACTTTCAAATACACATCAGTGTGAGATTTCTTGTTTTTATTTGATATATCTCTCTTAACACCCAGTAAGATAATTATTGATTTCCTATCTACCAACAGCTATAAAGGTGAACAAGTAGTATGTATTTGGAATATTATGAACATGTTATAGGAACACACTTGAATCAGATATGCACTGTCAGTTACGATAAGGTTAATTTATTCAGTGAATTTTATTTAACTGAATAAATGTCTTTTGAAATTGGTGATTCAAATTTAGATTTTTTTTGGTTTTTAGAAAAAGAATGAAACAATTTTTGCAAGCACAGTGAAGGACAAATAGCTAATGCATTTACAAATCACTCAATAATTGTTTTTATTATCATTTAGATAATTGAGACTAGTAGCCATTTCCAAGATTTAAGAAAATAAATATCTAACATAATCAAATTTATTAGGAATATTTTCTTGTACATTTTATATTAGTGACAATACATATTATAGATCAGTTGTTCTTGGGAATAACTAATTTATGTCCATTATTTTACTTAGAATGATGACATAAATTTCTTTTCATGAATTTGGATTAAATTGGTCCAGATTGCAAGTGAACTAAATTGTTAAATGTTTTTCAGAATGAAAAATTGCAATTTTATTTCAAGAGAAAAGGAAAATAGCTTAGTTCTGCAGATAGTACTATTAAAATACACTCTAAACATGACTCTGAAATTACCATTTCACTGTCTGTTCTTCTGAAAATAAACAATGGAAACATCACAAGTTTAGAAAAGAATAATTATAAAGAAACGTTTTAGTGCATGGACATCTCTATTCCATTGAATTTAATCCAAAGATGTTTTGAAGAAAATGAAATAGCCAAATATTAGGCCACTTCAGAAATGCTGTACAAAAATTGGGTGACCTAAAAATGAGTACCTTCTTTGATGTGAAAAAATGTCTGATTCTTTAAGGAGGTAATTAAGAAAACACAGGCAACATGTCATGCACAAATGCTCCATGTAGCCTCTGAGACAGCAGAAAAGGGAGCCATCCAGATACATCCTCAACTCATTGGCCAAGAATTTCTGCAAATAGCCAACCAAGAAACCCAAGTTTATTAAACTTTGTGATACAGAGAAATTAAACATCATCGATACTATTGGAGCTCAATAAATGTAGTATATGGGTACTTGCAACGGCAATAAAGGAGCTCAGAAACTACTCCCTTATGATACCCTGCTTTACTTTCTTCCCCAAGGCAGTCATAAACACAAGAATTCCCCTTCAAGGTTTTTCACAAAAACCTGCAAATATTTTAATATCTGTCCTTGGTTTTTTTGTATATAAAGTTGGAGACATACCTCAGTGGTTTAATCCTTTAAAATTTCTGGTTCAGTCTTTAGGTTCAGGCTTCAGGCTCAGTTCTTACCATTACCAAAAATAATTTTAAAAATCTCAAAATCATACCCCAAAGGTGACTACTCTTGATTTAGGAAGAATAAAACATACATAGTGTGAATAAGATTAATGTGAACAGATAAGACTCTCTATGTTCTTTCTCTTATGTTGTATTTTTACACCAAACCTTATCTTCAGCTATACTTATACAAGGCAATTTGGTCAGCTTTACAGTCGAATTATTGCTAGGTGCCAGTGGTTCATGCCTATAATCCTAATTCCTCAGGAAACTGCAGACTTTCAAATTATGGTTCAAAACTAGTCCAGGAACACAAATCTGGAAGACTCATCCCTAACAAAAAGCCAGACGGGTGTGGTAGAACATCAGCTATGGGCAGATAAAAAAAACTGAGGTAAATCATGAGACCTAGAGTCCAAGTCCCAGTAATTGCACAATAAAAAGGAAAGGAAAGCATTATTTTTTTTGTTTTTGTTTTGGAAAGCATTGTTTTTTTAAAAAATATTTTATAGTAATTAATAAAAGGACTTAACGAAATGCTTTTGTCTTATTAACCTATATAAGAATGTTAGGTATCATTTTATTATAGGTAAAGAATGATGCTATGTTTTTTTTCTTTCTATAATACAAAAGTATTTTTGACATGGAAGATAAAAAATGAATACATTATAATGAGAAAAAATATTACACTTTTGGCAGAGAGAAATCACAGACCTATCTTCAATAAATTGAAGTTATAAAGTCTTTAAATCAAAACTGAGAGGAAAGAAGGGAGGAAAGAGGGGGAAATAACAAGGATATATCATACATGGTCTGTAAGTCCTGAGGAAAAAAGAGAAAATAAAATGATCACATGAAAACAGAGAATTGTAATGAATTGCTGGAAGAAAATAATGCTAGAGAATGTGCAAGAATGGGCTAAGGAAATTAAAATGGGAGCAAATAAGTACAAAGACATAGAGATATTTAAGACTATACCTCTGTAAACTTATAAAGGAGGGAAAGAATGAAGAGTAAAACAGAAAATTTGGTGGAGAAGAGTAAGGAAAGGAAGCAGGCATCTATTACAAAATCTTTAGTTATCATTGAATAATTTTGGATATAGTATTTTAGGAAAAAGGAAAGAAATTTAGAACAGAGAGATTAAAACTTCAGATGTCCTGTAATTAGTGATATAAAAGTATAAAAGGAAGAAGTTATACTAGTACTGTAGTTATACTAGTATCCTGCTCACATTTCACATATTTGGAAATTCAAACATTTTGAAAAGCAGAGTCAACCATGGTCTGATAGACATATTCCCATAAAAATACGGAAAGATAAACACAATTTTCATCTTTCTAATACCATACGTATCAATAATTAACATTGTTTGATTTATCAGGAACTGTCCATACTGTCTAGTATCATGTAAGCATGCTCACTCTCAGGAGGGGTCTTAGCTAGAAAATCCAATCATTTCTGTCAGCATATGAATTCTACACAATGGACTACTACAGCTTCTTGTCTATGCACGTCTGTGTACATATTGAAAAGTACGATTTCTTCAATGTTGCTTTGGTTAGTTTCCTGTTATAGTCGAGGAATGATGTTACACTGATTTAAAGAAAATATCTAGATACATAGTCAATTTCACTACTACATAGGTCAGGAAAACATTTACAATAAGGTATATAATATTATATGGCATTTCATATTTGAGGAGTCTCTTGAAAGAGGTAGTAACATCTATGAAATGATATTTATGTAAACTTACTTCTTGTAGCATGGATTGGGTTAATAAAGAATTGTAAATGACTGTGTGTGTCAGGGTTTTTAGTCCTTGGTCCCAACAGACCTGCAGGAGGGATAGAGAGAACACGTCCAGACCAGGACGAGCCAAGAAAGGAAAGAGTCGTCTGAGCGCCCACACCCAGCCCTCCCTCACCAGAGGACAAGCAGACTCGTCAGGGAGACCCGTCAAGACAGGAACTCATTTATTGAAGAAGTACATTCAGCTAATATAGGATGCAGGAGCCTATCAGCACAAAGTTGGGCAGAGCAGGGGAGGTACTTTCACTATAGGTAAAGAATGGTAATCATGTGCTGTCCAAGAGGGCGGAAGAGTTCGTGGCCTATATCAGAGGTAGCCTTACTTTACATCACAAACCACAGCTGTGTGTTCCAACCTGCCAGCAGGCACCATCTCAGCCAGGTGCTGTGCCAAAACCAGAAAATGAGCACTGGGCCACAAGTTAGGCCTCTTTTTCTACTTCATAGGTTTCCATTTCCCTGAGGTGACGTGCCCCACATGTGTGATCAAAGCTTGAATTTTGTTTATGCAAATTAACTCATTATATCCAGCAAAATATTGTGTACCTGGAAAATACAATGGGGACATAAGTTTGATTCTTGCATGGAGAAGTCTCCAATGTGTGTATGAAGGGAAACGAGCTTTATTGGGCATAGATTGTGTGCCCTATTTTGCAAAAACTATCAATATGAATGTATTATTACATATTCTTTAAAAGAATGGAGGAAAAATCAAACTTTAGGTCCTAAAACAAAAATGTTCCAAAATCTTCTAACTTGTTGTTAGCAAAACAGGTCATTGTATGCAGAAATGAGTGAATACGTTTCCACTCTAAGTTTTTCATTTTAATTATTTAAGTAGTTGGCTCCATTAACAGTAAAATTAAATTAAATTTGAGCTGGAATAGAGTTAAATGCTCTGCCTAGAAATTATGTTCTGAAACTTTGGAATATATAGTCTCCCGGACGTTTCTCACAGAAAACTTCACATCAAGCTGTAAATTAGGAAAATCCATTAGCAAAGGGACACCAGATTGTGAATAGAAAGCCCAGCATTTTGTAATCTTCATTACTAAATTCATACTGTGCAGTATTGTATACCCTGCCATATTAAAGTGCTAAAAACAGCCATTTATAAGCAGTAAAATATGACAAGAAATTTCCTGGCTGGAAAGAGAAATCATGTCAGCATTGTCTATTTGTGTCCTTTAATGAAACCTCACCAGGATAGAGAAGAAATAATACCTAAAGTTCTCAATAGCATGCATAGTAAGAAGCTTTCTGTATTATATACAAATCCATTGCTTTGTATGCATTCATATGTTTGTTTGATCCTTAGTTTTATTTATAGTTGACTCTAGTATATGTGCTTTTATTTTGTTTTTTCATATTTATTTTTTTCTGTTTGTTTAGTTATTCATTTATTTGTCACTTGTAGGGATTGAATTCAGGGTCTAAGTACTGTCCGTGGACTTTTTACCTCAAGGACAGCAATCTACCGCTTTGAGCCACAGCTCCACTTCCCAGTTTTGAGTGGTTCCTTGAGGATGAGTCTCACATGACTTTCCTGCCCATGTTGGTTTTGAACTACAATCCTCGGATCTCAACCTCCTTAGTAGCTAGGATTACAGACATGAGCCATAGGTACCTGGCTTTATCTTTCGTGAACAAACAAGTATATGAATTCCTTCTACTCAACATGAATAACAGAGAACAGAAAAAAAATCACATAAATTACATTTGAATTGTTTTGACAGAATAACGTTTCCTGTTTCTGTTTGTTTTTCAATTTTGTTATTATCGTCGAGTAGTTGTGCAAAGATGGTGGCATAAAGCAAAGCAGCTTATGAATGTAATATACCTTGAGCCATCATTCCCTTCAACATCCTTACCATCCTGAATCAAGCCACACCTTCCATTGCTTCTCTTATTTGTTATACACAATTAATTTTTGATGGCACTTTCCTCTTCCCACCTCCCACCATGCCATCCTCCTAGGCCCCATCCCTCCTCTTAGATATATCCAATTTTTGGTGTTTATTTTGTTGAGTTTTGACTTAGCCTTTCCAAAAGATATTACTATTTGACTTCATAGAGTCTTTTATACTTAATTCACATGAATAGAACCTGTTTTTATTTATAGATAAATAGGCACATTCTATCTACCACAAATGATGGAAACCATGAAACCTTTGTTTCTCTGGGTCTGGTTTACTTCACTAAATTTAATTTTCCTCATTTTTTTCCATTTCTTTATGCCGTACACCATTCTTTCTAATAGATGAGTGAAATTCCATTGTGTGTACATGCCACATTTTATTAACAGACTGATCTATTGAGGGGCATCTTAGGTGATACCTTACCTTGGCTATGTTGACTATTGCAGCAAGAAATATGGTTAGAGTAGAACATTTAGTTTTATCAGAAAAAGTACTAAAGAAATTGAGAAATAAATGATTATTTAAAAACACCTGGGCAGGCTGAGAGTTTGGCCTAGTGGTAGAGTGACTGCCTAGCATGCACGAAGACCCAGTTTAATTCCTCAGTACTACATACATAGAAAAAAGCCAGAAATGGTGCTCTGGCTCAAGTGGTAGAGCTCTAGCCTTGAGAAAGTCCAAGGACAGTGCTCATGCCCTGAGCCCAAGCCTAGGACTGGCAAAAAAAAACATCTGGGCAATTTTTATTCTTGCCTGCTCTTCTTAAGCTTTATGAGTAGTGAAAATGAATTGATATACAGTTCTAACATGCCATGCCATTATTTACAATTGTTGTCCTAATATTTGATTTGACATTCAAAAATGTGAGGCTATTTGTATAGGAAATATTTATTATAGTTAGCATGTATATACTATGTGATACCAAAATATCAAAAAAAATTTCCATGTAAGACAGATCTACCTAGTTTCAAAAATGTTCTATGTTGTCCTCACACTCTGAATTCTAAAAAAAATTACCTGTCTTACATTGAGTAATAAGAACCATAGTGACTATTTGGGAATAATGTAATTCTCCTTATTTTCACATTATATCTTTAAGAAATTTCAGCTTCAGGGCACGGGCAATGATCCTATTTTGTTTGTGTTTATTCAACACCAGATCTCTACCAGATCCATAGCTCCACTTCTAGATTTTTGTTAGTTTATTAGGGGTAATAATGTAACAGACTTTTCTTTTTAGGCTGACTTTGAACTGAAATTTTCAGATCTCAATCATCTAAATACCCAGAATTACAGGACTGAGCCACTAGTATTCTCCTAGCTTTCTCACTTTTAATGGATTGCCGAATCAATCCTTTCCAGCCCTTTAAAACCATTCTGCATCTTCTGTCCTACTTTTGACAAATACGCTGGATGAATAGAATATATAATCAAATCGATTGTATTCCTCTTATTCCTCTTCAATTTATCTCAGATTGTGACACTAAGTTAGTTCATTAGTCATTACAATCGTTTGTTAAAGCTTGTTTTTAACCCTTCTTTGATGACAATGTATCATTGCTTCTGAAAATTTGCATTCTTATTCTCTACCACTGAGAAAGAAAAGAAATTAGGAAAATCACTTTATCAGAGTCAGTCTTAAATTGGAGAATTTAAGACTTGACATTCATATTGATTTCAGCATTAGTCATAACAGTTAAAATGTGAAGTTCACAAAAATGTTCATTGACATATAAATGAGTAAGCAAAGTGTGATATATTTGTGCAATGGAAGTTACTCAATCTTAGCAAGGATAAACTTAAGGATATTATGCTAAGCAAGTAACTCAATCACATATAGACAAATAATATAGGCAAATACTATATGCTAAGAAACATGTGGTTCCTAGAATAGTTTAAATCATGGGCAGAAGACGATGAATGCTAGTCAAATCCTAGCAAAGTTGGAGGAATCAGAAGTGGGAAGCTACTTTTTTATGTATTTTTCATTTCTATTTATCATAGTGAGGTGAGTTGTAGAGTTGGAAACTGGTTACAAAACATGATTGAATTTAATACCATGAACTTCACACTTGAAGTGTATACCTCAGATATTCATTTTATGCTATGTGTATTTTATTATCAATTCAGAAAATTCAGACAGTTCTTTCTTAACACATCCAATGGTTTCATTAAGCCTTGGAATCATCTTCTAAGCATTGTCATTGGAAGTAAGTAAAGTGCACAAGTCCTTCATAGGAATTTGTGCTCTAATACTTTTAGCCAATAAAAACCTACACTATACACAGCAGCTTTTTCTGTGCATGGTTCACTTGATACTTTCCCTTCTAACCTGATACATCATATTTACTAACCTTCTTTTACATATCCACCTTATTCACAATCCATTGTCCTTTTCCATAGCCTATGAAAAAATTTCAATTGCTGGTTGGCTAATAACTTCCTTTGTGTGATTTCATGCTGTGGTGAATCTGTTACATTTTAATCTTGGCCGTCTTTGTAAATGCAACAAGGAAAAAAGATTATATTTCACAAAAGAAACAAAAAGACATGGAGACCAATTAAGTGACAGATTATCTCCATTTTCTTTCTAGGAAGAAGGAAATAGCCTCAGTTTAATGAAGGTGAACATTATGGCATGATTAGGAGATGAGGATTTAAGAGGGATGATGAAAGGCTAATCAAAATATCAATGATCCACAGAAAACTTAATTTTAAATGAGAAACCATGAACATACAACACATAAAGATTTCCATTTTCTTCTTATTTTTCTAATACTTTTTTCTCTGGAGCAAAAAAAAGTATGGAAAGATTGAGAATTGTGTAGAAAGAACATAGTCCATTCTTGCATTAAATTTTCTAGTTCATTAAAAAATACATAGTATTTATGAAGTGCTAGGTGAAGTAAGGCAATGATAGTATTATATACTATCATTGGATTAAAAACTTCAATAGATGTTTCGAAAGGGTAATATTATATAGTATAATATATTTGAAATATTTCCTTATGTAGTCTTAAGTTGTTGGCTAATTTACAAAGAAAAGTACTTTACCCAAATTGTATCAAGCTCAAAAATAATTTGGACATTTTTTCATTGCTATTAGAACTGTTATATAAATTCAAGTTTTACAGATCACTGAGAAAAAAAAAACACCATCAAGAAATTCATTGACTATGAAATTTTTTTGTAACTGTCAGCAACTTCATTGCTTATGTTGAAATACATGACTTCCAAACCTATCTTAAGACGTCTAATAAATGGAAAAAACAATCTCCTTAAGGTAATTTGTCAGACTGAAAAAAAATTGAATGATGTGAATTACTTCATCTCTCCCTCTCATTTCATCTGATAAAAACTTGTATCATTTAAAGAAAGACATGGTCTTTGTTACTTGTTTCTGACAACATCTTGAACACTCTTACTTTCTTCAGTGAATATAGATTTTTACTAAACACTTGAGTTTCTTGCCACCTGAGTGATAAGAACACCTTTCATTCTAATTTAGTGGCTTTCAATGGAGTCCCATATACCTTCAGGATAAGTTTGATCAACAGGAAGTCTGAATTATGATTACATAAGTTAACAGTTTTATCTCCTTCCTTTAGAGAGAGGACAGAGACTGGAGAATGACCATGTTTATGGGACAAACCCTTTGTGAAAACTGAGAAAAAAATGTTCATGTTGAGAAGTCCTTGCATGTGCCTGGCCATGATGTACTCTATCAGAACAGGAACTTCTGAAACCTGAATATTCTGGATGACCAATATGTACCACTCCTTCTTTCTGTTCATCTGGGTCCTTTACAATAAGTTGGTTGAACACAACGGGGGCATAAGCTAAAGGGGAGAAAGAGAAACAGCAAAAGAAAAATAAAAGTAATTGCATGCAGTATACTAAGGAAGACAAAGAGCTCTTGTTTCCATACCTTGTAGTTCATTCCTTTGTTCTGTAAATAAGTTTATCTGATTTGGGGTTGAAAAGTTGAATCATAGTCATGGAGAGACAAGGAGAAAGGGTGAACCAATGCAACAGTGGAAGTCAACTTTACACACTTTATACCTTGTGGGGTGGGGGATGGGGGGTTGAAGCATGGGGGTGGAATTGGCAGAGGGGGGAAGCAGGAGAAAATGAGGAAATCAGGGAAGGCTAACACTGTTCAAAAGGAAACGTACTCATTACCTTACTTATGTAACTGTAATCCCTCTGTACATCTTCACAATAAAAAATACAAGTTGGTGAAGTATATGTATGAATTTCTAGGATTTTTGTGATTTGTTTGAAAACCATAAAAACAGAAGGTAAGATAGGGTAATCCCTATCTTTAAGATGATTCTGAAAGACACGATCTGGGAAATTAGTCTCCATGATTGGCTTTAGCAGTGAGGGCAATCTGTGTGACAAAGCCTTTAAACCTATGGATTCTGATTTCACTACCTAGAAAATAGTGTCAGAATTGATTCAAACTTTAGGAAACCCAGTGTTGTTGTCTGAAGCTAAGAACAATTGGGTTTGTGGAAATTTTAAAATACAGACCAACATATTTCATATTAGAACTATAAAAAGGAGATCATTTTCAGAAGGCAAATATATTTATGTCAGGTAAAGATAACTGAAAGAAGTATGTAGACTTTAATGGTATTGCCTGGATTTGTGTTTTTAAAGTAGTCAGAGTCTCTCTATCTCTCTCTTACTGTGTAAGTTTACCTTAATATTTATTACTTGCTTGAATGTGAAATACAGATATTTTTATTTTTGTGTGTGCTTTGGGTCATGGGGCTGGACCTCAGGCCCTGGGCTCTGTCATTGAGCATTTTGGCTCAAGGCTAGTATTCTACAACTTTCAGCCACAGTGCCACTTCCGGTTTTTCAGTAATTAATTGGAGATAAGTGTCTCTTGGTGAATTTTCTCCAGAGATGGCTTTGAGCCACAATTTTCAGTTCTCAGTATCCTGAGTAGAAAGAATTACAGGTGTGAGCCACTGGCTCTCAGCATTTATTTACTTTTGAATGTGCTATATTAATTACTTATCTTCAAATTCTTAATGATTCTAAGAAAAATCTAAGGGAAAGAGTATAATGTAAAAGAAAAAGAACTTGTTAAGATACCATGACAATCTATAGATTTCCCCCAAATTGCAGCAATTTTCCATAAATAATTGAGGTATTTTTTCTCATTG
Organism: Megascapheus bottae; assembly: GCF_031878675.1. Classification (NCBI taxonomy): domain Eukaryota; kingdom Metazoa; phylum Chordata; class Mammalia; order Rodentia; family Geomyidae; genus Megascapheus; species Megascapheus bottae. The sequence continues at coordinate 453,147 of NW_028327853.1, forward strand.
TAAATTCAGTCAATATTTTAGAAGACTGAAAAATCCAACTCTATTAAAATTAGATTTCTGGGTAAGGGGAAAGGACATTGCATACAATAGTTCTAATGCACAGTTCTTGACATTATCAGATATAGTAGAGAGGAAGGTCTTGAGTAGTTAGAGATTTGGGGAAAGAAAAGTAATCAGGAATTATGGTTAGTGAAAGGAATATGTCTATGTCTAATATTTAGTTTAGTCTAATATCCTTATTTAAAGATCTTATTTTAAAAACATTTATTTTGGCTTTAAAAACATTAACATTGGTATAATCATGATCTTAAACTCATTGAGGATTTCAGGGATCTAGTTCGCTGTTGTTAGTATGATTGCTTTGGGCAAAGATTTTGTCAGATACTTGCTTACTTTTTATGTAAACACATCCTGGCTTATACAAACATCTCCATAAAGAATTTAGGTTGCCTTTATTTCTCATTGTAATTTCAGGCAGTTTGTTTGTGAATTGCTCAAAATGGTGCAATTGGGGGTCTCACATCAGCCAATGCACATTTTGTACTAATCAAGATAATTTCTTTATTCGTTTTCTACATACATATTACTGTGGATGTGTGGCACATTTGCTACATGTATTCCTACCGAACATAAAGAAACAATACAATTACTCATTTCAAACACTCTTGCCTGCGAAACAAAATCAAAATCCAGTCTCTACTTAGTATAATTTCTTCCTGAGAGCAAGGGTCAGTTAAATTCCATAAAAAAGAAACAATAATTTAGTTTTTCTACTTATATTTTAGCCTCTTTATTAACTATACAATACCACTACAGTTGCTCCAAAGAATCATATGTGATTATTTTGCAAGTTTGTAATTATTATATATATAAAGATTTGTCTTTTAGAAAAGATTAAAGCTATGCACAAAAGAGAATTCACTATCCAGATAAACAGCCACATAAATTTGAAAGGCTAAAGGATCACTGACTTTTAAAGAATAATTTTGCTTGTAAAAATGAAAAAGGCAGCCCATCTGGTATACCTATGTGTTCACTTGTACCCACTTATTTGTCTATCTTCCTTCTTGATTTAATAAATTTTCTATACTTTGGGGATGTGGTTATGGTTGTAGTTGTGGAAATGGTGTTTTTACCCTCCTTTTGTATTAAGTTCAATTTCTCTTCTCTATAAATTCAATTTCAATGACTGTCTTTGTTTAGACTTCTGAGAGCTCCATCAACAAAAATCTTCACTTGGATATAATGGAAAGAACAGACAAAACAGAATTAGTTTGGACTAATATAAATACCATTTCAAATGCAGATATTTCTAGTGCCCGAAGAATGAATGGCTCTACTCCAAGTATGAAGGGGGTCCTTCCCTGCTTGTTTTTTACCTGAATTTTCAAGATGAATGAAAAGTTCTTAATTCTATTTTGTGCACCTGTCCATAATTAATCAAAATGTGCAGGGACTGCTGTATTCCTGCGTGGATTTAATTTCTGATTTCCTTTAATAAGATTTAAAAAGAGATCTTTAAATCTCCAACCTCAAAATCAGAGGAAGGATGGGGAATAAATGAGTATAAATATTCCTTGTAGATATTCTTTTGCATTACAGCAATATTTTTATGTTGCTTGAGAACTTACCTGCTAATGGCAATGACATTAGTGGGCTGAGGAAATATTGCAAGGGTGCCCTTTCAAGGTTAAGATGTCATGTGGAGATGTTACATTCTAGCTCTTTTTTCATATATTTTATTGTAATTAATAGAAGGATTACATTATATTCACCAGATAGATGGTGCATTACCTCACAAACATTGATACCCTTTCTCATGTCTTGGTCCCCATTTCCCTCCCCCAACTCCGCTAATCAATTTCAATCCAATTTCTGTAAATTTTAGCTCTTAATAAATTTGTTTTCTTTGTCTTTGATTTTTGGCAGTACTGAGAGAGTTCAAGGCCTTATGCTTGATTCATACCCCAACAATTTGTTTCTTCATCATTTTAATATAGGATTGTATAGGATTGAAATAATATAAGCCTAAAAGTTACTGCAAAATGTTAGAACCAGTGAAATACACTGATATCTTGCAAACTATATCAACAATATGCTATATGCTACAGTCATAATGAACTTACTTCATTCTTCTCAGGACAATAATAAATGAATGCACCAATCAACAATGGTTTCAGCCAGCTGTGAAATGAGAAGAGCCATCCAAAGCCCACTATGCAAAATTTAAACCTCAGATAGTCTTATAAAGTGACCCAAAACCAAGTAAACAGAAGCTGATTACTTGTTAATATTTTCCCCAATACAGAAGTTTATTATGTAACTGTTTCTTTAAATTAATGAACTTTAAAATTCCTAGTCTCTAAATTTCTTGAGGATTAAAAATAATACCAAATGGAATTAATGAGGGAGGAATAGGCTAGGACTATGTCGCCTGGATTTTAAACTGATCTTTACTAGTCATTGATGCATACGTGAGCAAGTGATTTAAACATTTATATTTTATTTATGTCCCAATGCTCTTCTGTAAATCAAAAATGGTTGTGACTTCAACTTCACTAGGTTACTGAGAAGGTTAAAAAAAGTAATTAAGTCACTGAACACAGTGACCAACACATAAAATTAGTTTGATAAATGGTCAGTCTTCTTACATTAGTAGTAGTATTAATTATTAAAATTACAGATAAATCAGAGTTCTAGGATTATTGGGGCAAGTTAGCACTTCATTTAAAAAATATTGTCACTTCCTGGTTCTCAGTTAAAGATAAAATTTGCTGTTAGTTTTTTCATGGGGAAAGGGGAGATTATGTCTCTCACTCTTACCAGTGAAGATAAAATTTAAAGGGATAGCAAGAAGCCAAACTGAAATTGTGTTCGGATTACAAGATTAGTCATGCTAGTAGAACACATTAGATACATATGACTACCTTCAAATTTTTTATCTGTCCTTGAGTACACTTAACTCAAACTCAGAAGACGTAATATTTCAAAAATAAAAGACATCTTGTTAACCAACCAACCAGGAAATTATTTATATGAATTTGAATATGTGCATCTAATATGTGTGTATAAATTTTTCATGCACAAATTAAAACAGTAAAGCACAGATTACTTTCTATGTTAAATGAACACAATATTCCAAAATAACTATAAGACTTGACACCTAAGCATATTCAAAAATATCAAATGATTTATATGGAAAAAATAAAATAATTTACTAATAATTGTTATTACAAGTAGTATAGTTTGTTGAAAGGTTCAGTTTGTCAAATAATACACACCAGCCAAAAAACTTTTCAGAAGAAGCTATTAGTGAGTTCCACATGTGTATTCTTTAAGATTTAAACAGGACATAATATGGTTAACATAGGTTATAAATTCATAAGTAAACAACAGTTTGATTGGATACTTTCCACACAGATGGATAATATCTAATCATATTTTAGCATAAGAAAATACAGTTTTATATTGGTAGTACATCCCTAATAGTGAGTTAAAGATCAAATATCTTTAGTAAATCAGTGCTTTCAAATGTGGAGAATCATTTCTTCTTAAGTACTATTCAATTTTGCACAATTATTTAGATAAGTATTTGGTAATAAAAAGTCATTATACTTTGTCTACCAATCAGAACTATAATTTGGATGTTATTAAACTAAAACTTATATGTATTAAGGAATGGTTTTTTAAAGATTTTTTGAGGAACAAATCATTATTATTGTTGTTTCTATTATTATTAATTTTTTTCTATTCCCCAGGGGTACCATCACATTGTCCGTGGCTAACCTTTCCCTCTTCAAAGACAGCAGTTGTTGTCTTTGTTGCTATTTTCTGTCTCCATTTCCACTTTTGAAGTCCTGTCACTATATTCAGCCTGTCTACATAACCAACATATTCTCCTGAGTTTCATATCACCTAATCATCAAACTTAGCTTCATCTATTATTTACCATGTACTGTCACATATTCACAAGTGACTGGGATAAATATATAGGCATCTTTGGGGAGAGAAAACTATTATGCTATCATATTACTAACTGAAATACAGAAAATCAGTTTTTTATATTGACATTTGGAGCACCATTCTCATTGAAATAATATTATTTTGGAACTTTGAAGTGCTACAATGGCTGTATGAGCTCCATGAAAATCTTTTCCCCAAAGGAGAAGGACCTCTTAAAATTTAATCTCACAAAAATGATGAAACAAATCATGTAAACAACTTCATACAGATGTGTCCCCTCATTTAATTGTCAGCACAAAATCAGGCACTAAATTGTGCTCAGACTGTTTACATGTACCTGGTCCAGGAAGAGCAAATGACGCCATAGGATTTTTGCTATGTGAAAAAAAAGCAACAGCAAACAAACAGGGAATTAATAAAGGATTAACTAACTGGAACCAGTGTTAAAAATGATTTGGGCTCATTTATAACCTTAAAGATTCTGCCAGTTGTGTAATACAGACCAGACTTTCCCAAGAACCTGCTGTATGCTTTCTATTGACTAACCTCTTGATGGTTTATTATTAACTTCAGGAGAACTGACATAAATTACAATTCCATTCTATTGTTTGTGACAGAGTACAGACTGAAGTAAAAAACGATCATCATGCAGCAAACGGTGCACAACATATATGGTAAATTCAGAAGTTGTGTGAGAAGATAGAGGATGTGCAAGTCTACAACTCCCTCTTGGTTCATTATAATCTCTTTCATGAAGACCAACTGTACTCTGTAACTTTGAGGTGGTAACCACAACCACCAAAATAAATAGATACAGAATGTACAACATGAAAGTTTAATGAAATAAGTGAGTGTTTTTTAAGCTGCTTTGAAGCCATAATGAACATGAACCATTTGTCTTTGTTACTACTTACTCTTTATTTTCCACAAACTTGGCTAGCAGTACCATACACCTCGTAGGTCGGTCTTTTCCTTACTTCTGAGTAAAACATTTGGTGACTGCAATTAATGTCACAGTTCTCATCTAGTCAGGATTCCCATGAACTAAAGGAAGTGCTTACTCCTTCTCTCCCCAGCTGTGAATCCACTCGCTTGGCTCCAGGGATAAATCACTGCTGAAAATCTTAATATAGTTGTTCCTTTTTGACATTTTCTCAGCAAGAAGTTTAAAATGACTAGATGGATGTCATACTATCAGGAGTGGGTTGTTCTAATTGACTTGATGGGTTTATAACTCCCTCATTCACCCTATGCACTCCACAATCTGTCCTGTAACTCTGTAATCCCTCAAATTTCAAGGTCAGGATGTTGAAAATTTCAAGAGTTATAGAGAATAAAAAAATTATCTATTTTACTTTCAATCTTTAGGCTGTCAAGAATATACATTGTATAATATCAGTTAAGTCAGTCTACCATTCTAGAGGTCAGATTGAACCTACCCAAATGTCATCCTCAAGGCTGACCTACTAGTCAAAAAAAATCTGTATGATATAAAAATATACAATGATCACAGTAAGAATAGGTAGAAGAGAAAAAGGAAGACAAATTACTGCATTCTCCAAGATGATAGGGTTTTTCTGCACAAAGATGTTCTACACGGGTAATCTTGTGTTCAATATAGACATCATCTGGTTATATCTCTATATCTATCTATCTATCTATCTATCTATCTATCTATCTATCTATCTATCTATCTCAAAACCCAGCCAGGAAAATACAAGGTATCCACTTTCCTTCCATTTAAACAATTGATTAAATATACTGTATCAATCTATATAGATGAAACTTTTAAATTGTGTCAAAATAATATGGCAACAATACATTAGCAGTTACCTAAGAGAAATGGGGTGATGGCATGAGATAAAGGAAAATGTAATGGGAAGTAACTGTTAAATATAGATTACTTTTGTGTGTTATTCATATATATATTCATTACAAATATAAATTCATGGTGATGATTTCACAATTCTCTAAATATAGTGAGACACATGGGTTCTATACTTTAGATGGTTTTATGTGTATAAATGATTTTTCAATAAGTATATATTAAATAAAAGAGTAATAACACTCATATCCAATGACATAATTAGCTCAACTGCAAACCTTTTTTATTGAGGAAGAAAAGGTAGACAGCTTGCATTGTGATGTTTTCAGCTTTATTTTTGCTGCAACTTACAATGCTAGATAGAGCATTAGTGTTAAGACTGAAACTTTGGGAAAGCTAAGAAAGTTTTATCTGAATGTTTATCTAGGCTCATTATTTTAAGTTATTTAGTATTACTTTTTTACTTTGTAAGACAAAGTAATAAATTCTACTTCCTAATAATTAATTGCTCTTACATAGTAAATGAGCTTTTAGAGTCAATCATAGCCTGAAAAAATCTTGTAGAATTCCAGGAGGTGGATTCTGGGAGAAGAAAAAAGAAGACAATGGTAGTTTCTTAATCCTTATATTTTTCAAAACAGAATACTCATATTCCCTCCCTCTCTCTTTCAGATATATATAGAGGAAAGAATTTGTATGATGTGGTTTCTATTCACAGAACACATTGTGTCAAGTTATCACTTTAAAGAAAGAAGCTAGGTAAAGGTATTTCAGTCATTTATCAAGGGGAGCAAGCATCTACAATATGCTGTGGTAACATTTTACCAAAAATATTTTGTTTTATTTCAGACATGCAGATAAAGAGAAATGGATCTATAACTTTTGTGGCTAATATATTTTGGAGCATCTCAAGCTAGCAATCGTCATGAGATTCTAGGTGAATCAAAGTAAGTTTAATTCTCAACACCATTGATATGACCTTGAGTATCTGATAAATGGATGCATTCTGACTCTACCCAACAGGGTTACATTTCCACCTGCATTTTGACCAGTTCCCTTAACGACCTTGCCAGCTCATACAAATTGCTTTTTGGAGTAAGCCCAGAGGAGTGTTAGAAAGCTTAAAGATTTTGCTTCATGTTACAGTAGATGGCTTCTAATAGTGAGGAAAAAAGCATCAACTTCTGACATGTAAAAAAAGTCCTTTTATATATTGACAGCAGATAAAACACATTTCTATTCTCAAATAGCAGAGGTATTACTGAAACAGAGGCATGCTAAATAAAATGATATAATTAAAAGTAGGTATCATTTCTTATGTGAACATTATGACTTCTGTACTGATTATTCACTTTACAATAATTTACATATGTCAAAATATGGTATGTTAGTTCAACATAACCTCAGAATACATCTCAAAGTGTAGAAGGGCTTTTGTTTCATGGGCATGGAAATGTGAATTTAACCATGTGAATCAATTTAGTGGAAAAGTGACTCTTTCCTCTGAGATTCATAAGGGCACACAATTTTTTGTGGTTCGAAGTGACTTTTTTATTTGTTGAATAGTCTCACAATTTGAGTGGAAACTAAATTATCAAATAACTGATGGACAAAGATGGAAAAAACATCACTAGCATGCCCATTTGATTTGGCCTTAACTACCATAGCAGATGTTAACAACATATTATATCTTTCTGTTTACTATATCAAGGATCATTTCGCGATTGGTACTTGTGTAATGCATGAACAGTTGAATGAATAATTGAGTGAATAAGCACACTGAAGTCAGGAAATATATTTCCAGATAATATGATTCAAATGTAAACAGACATGTTCAAATACACACTATTCATGTATGTATCCTAGATTGTTGTGCAGATTAGTCAGAATCCTTAAACATTAACAATGCATTTGCGATGCTTTATCTCCATTTTCACTAGACTTTCTGCCCAGTATAGCTTATTTAACTTTCTGTTTCTGCATTTTTGCCACCTTTGAAATAATAATCTCATTTTTATGAATTGCAATTATAACACTAAATTTTAATCTTTCTATTGATCCACATTTTGGTACCTATTTTCTCACATCATTTATTCATCTTCCTCCATACCCTCCCTGAAACAAAGTCACCGGTGGTCCACTCTCTACAGTGACATCAATTATTTTACTTTTCATATATGATTGAGAACAAGCATTTGTCATTTTAGGTTTTATTTACTTTCTCATTCCACAGAAATCTAATGTAAAAAAAGAAGTTGTAGATATGAAAACAAATATCTATTTAGAAAATTGCACAATGAAGCAAAAAATATAGAAACAATTTTCATGTTTCAATGTACAACAGTGCAATGTATGAAGGTGAGATTCACTAGGGACATATCAAATACCACTTAAATTAAGTTTAACAAAACAATTGTGATAATGAATTGCTTTCTGGTATAGCTCAGGGAAATTTATCTTTTATTAGCTTAGCAGAATATCAGCTCAAAACTGGATCCCTTGGTATTCCCTAGAACACTGCTTTCGTGTGAAGATTGCAGCAGAATATTCTACATTCAGATAAGCCTAGAGGGAAAAAAATAGACCAACTCTCTGAGTCCAGTCAAAACTTCAGAGAGGACCTCCACAGAGCTTCAATATAAAGGTGTGGTTATTTAAGTCCAAGTAGCTATTCGTAACAATTCATCTCCTTTATCTAAGCAGATTGACTTTCTGAGTAAAAATCCAAATTTGCATCTCATTCTTGGTGGCATAGGATGAGATCACAAATATAGATCTAGTGTCCAGTTTCAATATAGGTCAAATATTTGGTTGCTGTGACTAAGTTAATATGTAATTAGAAATTTATAATTTGCTATTTATTTGTTGGGTGCATAAACAGGTAGGCAATTGATGACAGCTGTCTATTTCATGTGGTTTTGTTTCCTGTAAACATTAATTCACAATACCTTAGGAATTTTTGCTAAAAATAATTACAAAAACAGTGAATGTACTGACTGTGTTTTAGTTTCTTTATTCTTCCAAAGCTGTTTGTTAGGACATAAATATGATTTAGTATTTCCTCCTTTCCATATATACCTGTGAAGGTTATCAAAAAAACATCAAGGACGATAAGTTTAAAATTACTATGAGGATGGTGGATTAATTAGTTCCAGTATGATCTTGATAGGAAATGTCTACTAGTCATTTGGAATTCATGTATAATCTTTGTAATAAAATGAGGTAATAAGTAGGTATGACTTAGATGTCAGACAAATAGAATCTATGACCAATCTGACCTTTTCACATTGTATTTGTATTCAGATATTGCAGCTGAATGTTGAGAAGCACATTGCTATACATTAGAAACAAACCAGATTTCCAGAAAAGTACAAAATTGTGTTTTCGAGACTATTGTTGGACATGGTTCATCTGATTTATTTTTATAAATATAAAGTTTCAGCAAAACAGTGGCTAAAAGCAAGATATGAAAAGCTTCTTGAGAGAGGATAAAAATTAGGATTTCAAATTCAGAATTGGCCTTCAAACCTTGGTAATATATGCCTTCACTTGTACTTGCTTCACATCAGGATTCAATATGCCCACTGTGAATCAGATTTGTCTTGAGCTATCCTTCATCTCAACAGGGGTTGTGGACAGAAAGAGAAGTGGCAGGTACTGAACAAGCTGCTTCCTAACCATGAAAGTCAGACAGGAAGATTGCTATTAAGACAACTTCAAGAAGAGACAATATAATGAAAATATAAGATAGCATTAGAATAAAGATATGGAACTAAAATGGCTGTTATCTCTACGAGCAGAGCATTTCATACATCATCGACATAGGAATCAAGATTTTTAAATATTTCTCATTAAAATAATCTCAGGCATTCTATCTTTATAGATGTGCAAGTTGATCTTTACTAAAATTAGTCACTAGAAACATGCATATATAAAGCTGTATCCTTAAACTATTTTCAATGTTTATAGAAAAAAATAATGTATACAGTTGACTACCAGATACCAGATAAATTTTGTTATAGTAAGTGACTAGAGGCAGACATAGACAACATCAAGCAAGTTCAACACAGAATATAACATTTATAAATTTAAATATGTAATGTCAACTATAAAGAGAATTGTTCTATTCAATATTATGAGCATGGAGAAGGGCTAATTATTTTCATGAGGAAATTCTTTTTGATACATTGCAGATTTTGTAAGCATAGTGTGACCAAAAGTAGCAACTGTAATGAATTTGCAGCAAGGAGAAAGAGAGGAAAACAGAATTTGAATAAAGTTAAGTAGTAGCAGGAAAGGGAATAGGAAAAGTTTATAAAGAGGCTAAGTGGTCTTACAACCTTATAATTCCAAAGCATGCAGTGTGACTTCATTACCCATTCTTCTTTATGACTGAGATTGCTTATGTGGGCTGTGTTTTAGCAAGAGAAAGTTATGTTCATCCCGAGTTTGCTCTAAAAATCTTCTAAGACTCCTCCAGATTGCCTTTTTCTAATCCGGAGAGAACATCTGCAATGCTATTGTAAGGTTGATGCTAATAGATTATCAGTATGCTTCCCAAACTAAATGGCTGTATTTTTAAGATGGTGGTATGTATTGGAATCATTCATGCCAAGTTTTAAACAAAGCTCAATTGACTCTTCTCTCAGAGACTTTTTTGTGGTATGCCTAGATTATATATTAATATATATTATCACATACAATTATGTCATAAATATCTTACCAATATGGTATGTTTCCTAATATATGTAACATACTGTAATAGAAATGAAAGACATCAAATTTAGAGTCTTCTCTGAAGAAGAAATAAAAATGGCCTATAGAGACATGAAGAAATGCTCCACATCTCTGGTCATAAAAGAAATACAACATGACCGGTGGAGGTGGAGGGGAGGGAAATGGGGACCAAGACATGAGAAAGGGTATCGATGTATGTGAAGTAATGCACCTTCTATCTGGTGAATATAATGTAACTCTTCTATTAATTACAATAAAAATATATGGAAAAAATAGAAACAACTCATATTCAGTAGTGATCAAATTATATTATTTTATTAGTCCAGTATTTCTTAAAAACTTTATACAGAATATGCATACCATGAAAGTGTGTTTCTGAAATAAAATAAAATATGGAGTAGAAGTTTTGAATGAATGCATCTTTTAACAAGTTTATTCGGATGGGTGCACAAGTTTTCTTCCATGAATAATTGCCTATGAGTTTTTTTCAGGGCTGCTGGATTTACAAAATTAATCTCTCCAGATTCAACTACAACTCACATTGCTAATATCTTATCATTTAATTTATTTAGTGATATTTACCCTAAGGAATAAAACTTTGATATTATTGCCATGAAAGTCATGAAATTCCATCATATAAACTTCAAATAACTCATGCATTGGCCGTTTCAGGCAAGAAAAACCTTTAAAAATATTTTAGTGTATTAGGTAATTAGGATATTCTCATTATTAACTTAAACTTAAAAAGTCTTTACCAGCCTTTGTTATTCAGCAGTCAAATCATTTTTCCCTGAGAAAGAAAACTTAATTACAAAATATGAATACAGTTCTTTTATTTTTTTAATGTTTTTTTGCCAGTCCTGGGCTTGAGCTCAGGGCCTGAGCATTGTCCTTGGACTTTCTCAAGGTTAGAGCTCTACCACTTGAGCCTCAGCACAACTTCTGGCTTATTTTCTATCTATGTATGTGGTACCAAGGAATCGAACCCGGGCCTTCGTGCATGCTAGGCAAGCACTTTAACCATTAGGCCAAACTCCCAGCCGGAATACAGTTCTTTTATTAAACGAATGAAAGAAGATATACTCAGCTTATTTACTTGTGGTACTAGGGACTGAATCTAGATCCTTATACATGATAGGGAATCATCAGCACTTGAGCTAAAACGCTAGTCCTAATTCAGATCAATCATATTTCATCAATGATCTTGATCTTGACTACAGTTCTTACAACAGATATTTTTTTCCTTCTACCAATATGCTACTTATCAATTTGTCCTCTGAATCTCACTTTTCCTATCTTTATCAAAAACCTGTTCCATTTTCCTATTTTTAACTCACTTTATCTATTTTTACCTCCTAATCATTAAGCAATTTCTTCCTTTTTTGCCAGTCCTGGATCTTAACTGAGAGGCTGAGCATTGTTCTTGGGCTTTCTCAAGGCTTACACTCTACCACTTGAGCCACAGCACCACTTCTAGCTTTTTCTATATATGTGGTACCAAGGAATTGAACCCTGGTCTTCATGCATACTATGCAACAACTATTATCACTGGGCCAAATTTCTGGCCTCTCATTAAACTATTTCCACTGGACTTCATGTAAAAGAAAAAAATATCAACAGAAAATCTTTTGAAATTGCTGTTACCTTAAGATATACCTAAAGTTCTTTTTTTCAAAATCTATGCTTTGCAAAATCCAAATGTATGTAAATAGCAATTTAACCACTGGGATGGTTTCAAAATGCTGCCTTATTTCTGCTCTTCTTACTCCCTATATAACAAAAGTATACCAGCGGGCCGGGAGTATGGCCTAGTGGTTAAAGTACTTGCTCAGCATGCATGAAGACCCGGGTTCGATTCCTCGGTACTATATACATAGCAAAAAGCCGGAAGTGGTGCTGAGGCTCAAGTGGTAGAGCTCTAGCCTTGAGAAAGTCCAAGGACAATGCTCAGGCCCTGAGCTCAAGCCCAGGACTGGGGAAAAAAGTATACCAGCATATAATACACAAATTAAAATAAAGATTCACCAGAGCTTTTAACGTAAAGGGGTGTTGGATCTTGTCAAATGCCTTTTCTGCATCTATTGAGAAAATCATGTGATTTTTGTCCCTGCTCCTGTTGATGTGTTGAATTATATTAATTGATTTGCGTATGTTGAACCAGTTTGCCTCCCTGTCATGAAACCTGTTTGATCATAGTGTATAATTTTTTTTATGAGTTGTTGTAGATGGTTGGCCAGTATTTTGTTGAGAATTTTTGCATCGATGTTCATCAAAGAAATAGGTCTATAGTTCTCTTTCTTTGATAAATCTCTGTCTGGTTTGGGGATGAGGGTTATACTGGCTTCATAGAATGAGTTTGGTAAAGAACCTTCATTTTCAATTTCATTGAAGAGCTTGAGGAGTACTGGTGTGAACACTGCTTTGAAGACCTTATAGAATTCAGCTGTGAATGATCTGGCCCTGGGCTTTTCTTAGGTGGAAGTTCTCTTATTGCCATTTCTATTTCAGTGCTTGAAATAGGCCTGTTTAGGTATGTTAGTTCTTCTTGGTTCAGTGGGGGTATGATAATATGGGCTAGGAATTCATATATTTCTTCTAGATTCTCAAATTTGTTGGCATAAAGTTTTGAGAAGTATTCCCTCATGATACTCTGGATCTCAAAGGACATAGCTAGTAAACTAATTAGGAAGCCTACAAAGTGGGAGAGGATCTTCACCAACCATACAACGGACAAAGGCCTCATATCTAAAATATATCAACAGCTCAAAAAATTGAATCACTCCAAAACTAATCTCCAAAGTAACAATCATCCCATTAAAAGATGGGCCAAAGACTTAAAGAGAGTCTTCTCTAAAGAAGAAACAAAAATGGCCTATAGACACATGAAGAAATGCTCAACATCTCTGGTCATAAAAGAAATGTGAATCAAAACAACTCTAAGATTCCACCTCACTCCAGTTAGAATGGCCAGGATCAGGAAAACGAATAATAACAGATGCTGGAGGGGATGTGGCCAGGAGGGATCACTACTATACTGTTGGTGGGAGTGCAAACTCGTTCAACCACTATGGAAAGCAGTGTGGCAGTGCCTCAAAAGGCTAAACATAGAACTCCCCTATGACCCAGCAATTCCACTACTTAGCATTTACCCAACCATCCAGAAACAAGGGCATACTAAATCCACTACCACAACAATGTTCATTGCAGCACTATTCACCATAGCAAAGATATGGAACCAACCTAGATGTCCCTCAGTTGAAGAGTGGATCAACAAATTGTGGTATTTGTACACAATGGATTTCTATGCTGCTGTCAGAAAGAATGACATCGACCCATTTGTTAGGAAATGGAAAGACTTAGAAAAAATCATATTAAGTGAAGTAAACCAGACTCAAAGGAACTTAGGCTCAATGGTTTCCCTCATTCGTCATAATCAGTAGACCCTTGGGCTCTACTAGCAGAGATCTGCAATAGAGCAAAATCTTGCTACCTAAGGCTATATAGTATGAGGCTAATTGAAAGGACCTCCAGGATATTGAAACAAAAGCCATATAACGAATGATTTTTGTCCTTAATGTATTATGTTGTCTCTCATCTCCTTTACTGTCCCTTGGTTATCTCATATTGCTATAGTATCTCACTTTGTTATCTGATATATTGAGTTTATTTGTATTTGGTTATTTGAAATTTGATAGGGAAGGGGGGAAAACCAAGACGGATGTGGGGTGTGGGGGGTAGGGTAATGGGTACCAAGACATGTGAAAGGGTATCAATGTATGTGAATTAATGCACCTTCTGTCTGGCAAATATCATGTAACCCTTTTACTAATTACAATAAAAAATACATTTAAAAAAATTGAATCACCCCAAAACTAATCTCCAAAGTAACAACCATCCCATTAAAAGGCGGGCCAAAGACTTAAAGAGAGTCTTCTCTGAAGAAGGAACAAAAATTGCCTATAGACACATGAAGAAATGCTCAACATCTCTGGTCATAAAAGAAATGCAAATCAAAACAACTCTAAGATTCCACCAGGATCACAGGAAAACTAATAACAACAGATGCTGGAGGGGATGTGGCCAGGAGGGATCACTACTACACTGTTGGTGGCAGTGCAAACTCATTCAACCACTATGGAAAGCAGTATGGCAGTTCCTCAAAAACTAAACATAGAGCTCCCCTACGACCCAGCAATTCCACTACTTGGCATTTACCCAATCATCCAGAAACAAAGACATACTAAATCCAATAGCACAATGATGTTCATTGCAGCACTCTTTACCGTACCAAAGATATGGTACCAACCTAGATGTCCCTCAGTTGATGAATGGATCAGCAAGGTGTGGTATTTATACACAATTGAATTCTATGCTGCTATCAGAAAGAATGACATTGCCCCATTTGTTAGGAAATGGAAAGACTAAAAAAGATCATATTAAGTGAAGTAAGCCAGACTCAAAGGAACTTAGGGTCAATGGCTTCCCTCATTTGTCATAATCAGTCTAAACTTTGGGCTCTCCTAGCAGAGATTTGCAATAGAGCAAAACCTTTATACAAAAGGCTATATAGTAGGACGCTAAATGCAAGGATCTCTAGGATATAGAAACATAAGCCATATAATGAATGATTGTTGTTATTAAGGTACTATGTTATCTCTCATTTCTTTTGCTGTCCCTTGGTTATCTCATATTGTTACAGTATCTCACTTTGTTACCTGATATATCGGATATATTTATATTTGGTTATTTGAAATTGGATAGGGAAGGGGGGAAAACAAGATGAGTGGTGGAAGTTGGGGGGAGGGAAATGGGGACCAAGACAATTGTAAGGGTATGAATGTATGGGAATTAATGCACCATCTATCTGGCAAATATCATGTAGCCCTTCTATTAATTACTATAAAAATATATGAAAAAAATGAAGCTTCAAAAAAACAAAATAAAATAAAATTAAGATTCACAACTCCATATCAAGAACACTGTGAAAAGTAGTGGCCTGGGGACACTGTAGACCACTAGAAACTTAACTCATTTGGGGACACACTTGGGAGATATTTCTTATTTCCTCTCTTTTCCTTTGAACAATATAAAGAAGAATGAGTAGAAAGAGGTATGAGTCTCACTATGACTCACAATAAAACAGACTTTACTTAAAAATAAAAATCTCACTTTATAAGGAACATGACCCATGCAAAAAAAAAACAAGTACTGATTTCTGCTTTTCCTTCTTACCAAAGATATGTTCCCACAGTGGATTGGAACTATTCCGAATTATTGAAAAAAACAAACAGAAATCTGAATTTATGTAAAATGTTATTATGTTAACATTTTAATCATTTCAATTAAAATAAGACAAGATAATAGGAAAAAATGTATTCTGTAGACCATTTCTGAATTTCTCACTTCCTACTTTAGAATTCCAACAGTTCAAACAGCAAATGGTACTTGATTCTTGGTGGCTGAACTCACAGTAGTAAGCAGTATCTTCATGGGGCTGATTGAAGAAGATATACATTTAAAACATCATAAGACAGACCCAAATCAGAAATAATCAGACTTGAAGTATTAGAATTCACTAGTCTCTTCCTTTTCCTTCCTTACATTGTCTTTATTCTCCATCTTCTCTTCTAAATATGGGAATAACTCAGTCTCTTGTGTTCCTACATTAGGATACGTCCTAAGATATCTTATGCTTTAAAAATAATAGAACAATATGCATATTTTTTTAATTCCAGAATGACATCTGCTTATGTTAGATACAGTAAAACACATGTAGAATTGAAAGCTCTTTGTACTATTACTTAAAGAAAATAACAAATGGAAAAAACTCCAATATATATTCATGAATCATTAACATGTAATAAGATATGATGTAAATATTTTTTAATTTGTACCAATAAAAAACCAGTTAATTTAAATCACTATTCATAGTTTAGTCATCTTGAAATTTTCAGTAGAATGAATCTCTTTGAGTGGGTTTCTGTTTAACATACTTCAATACAGACCATAAAGATAAGTCTCAATCTCTATTATTTTTCTTTTATTACCAACTCTCACTGCTCTACAGGCTTATTTATCACTTTTATTTTAAGATGCATCCGATTATGAGATTTACTGATGTCTGCATAAGAATTTTCCTATTTCCTTTGGAAGTCATTTGGGGTGAACACTTTTATGTCTTTTGCTAATTGTTTCAGTAGAAATATTTCTCTCACACCAATTCCATTTAAAAATTACTTTCAGTTAGTTGTTAGTATATTCTAGAGGTAATGTTTATTTTCTTTTGATATTTTCATTAGGTATCCATATTCAATTTCTAACTTGGATAACTATTCTAAATGTTTCATCCTTTTGACACCATGATCTGAAGAACAGATATAGTGTTACATTTATATTTGGCCCCATGCTCTCTCACACGTGCTGTGTGGCGAGTGAGTATACGTTGTTTCTGTATATATCTGCAAAATAACTGAAGTAATAGATAGAGGTAAACATACATCCATTTATTCATTCTTTTTCTGTTTAGGACCAAATGTGATTGTGAACTATTTATACTGAAGATTAAATTGATGCCATGATATGGTCACAAGTTAGAAGAATTTTTTATCTTTTTGTTGATATACAATATAGAAGGTTGGTAGAAAAATAGATTAATGGATATACTTAAATATCTATCTTGAAAATATTTAAGTATATTTTTATCAGTTTCATTGTAACTTTTGTACTTATACTGTAAACTATGTCAAAATTAATTTTCTATCACAATCATCATCAATCATCATTACCATCCACCTGTATGGCTACCTATTTATCCATAATCTATCTTTCTGTCTGTCTGTCTATCTATCTACCCAGTGACCTACCAATCTATCAACTGATATTTAGTTATTTTTATAAACCTTGCATCCAGCATTGTCTCCAGTAAACATCATTGAGAATTCATTTATCAATCTTGCCTTTGATAACTAACTGAAATTAAAACCAGAAAATAACAGTCACCCATATAATATCAACATATGTCCAATGAAAATATGTGATGAAATTTTCTTCTATATTTAAATATTTTATCTCAGTTGACTACGGAACAAAAATTGCAAAATAACTGAACATCTCAAACTCTGATGTAGACTTTTTGCATACAAAAATTGTATAGAATTTAGTAACATAAAAAATGAACATAATATGCTACTTATAAAAGCAAATTATGTGAAGTTAAGTATTTTCTTTCGGTTTTGTATATTTAGACTCTCTGAACTCCTTAAATCCTTAGATAATTTCACATATTTCTTCTTTGAACTCAGAATCCAATTGCCATTTTTATTCTCTGCTTTATAAGACCTGTCATTGGATAATGGAGGAATCAATCAAATATTTTTCTCCATGTCCCTGCAGCAACAGAAGTTTATTATTTTTTTCTCCAGTGACACTGAGAAGCTTGAATCAATATTGACAAAACATCAGGTCTTTTTGAAAAACTTTACTATGATAGCACTCAAAGCTTAACCATTTCATATCTTTTATTGGAATGAAAACTCAAAGTTTATTTTCCTCATAAATACATGCAGCTTAATCTCTCAGGATTTTATCCCATTGCATTTGAACTGCAGTTATCATAAGTGACTAAAAGGCACATAATTGGACACATGTTTATATCTGAGAGTAGAATCAAAAGCTCCAAATAAAGAGAAATTTATAATCAATTTTCAAGGACTACCATTTCTTCAGAAGGACAAACTAGTCATGGAAGAAAATTTGAGGTTGTTCTTGAAATTGACAGAAAACTAAAGATGAACTAGTAGAAACAACTTCACTGTAAATAAATGACTAATTTAATCCTGTAAATAGTTCACATTTAAATCTTTTTCATCATTGATATTGGTCACTGTCTGAACCATATAAAGAACTATAATCCTTTCTATTGAAATGTTTCTCCAGAACTTTTAGCATAAAGGGGTCTTGAATCTTGTTAAATGCTTTTTCTGAATCTATTGAGATATTCATATGATTTTTGTCCTTGCTCCTGTTGATGTGATGAATTACATTAATTGATATGATGAATCAGTTTTGCACCCCTGTTAAGACTCCTTTTTATTATAGTGTATAATTTTTTGATGAGTTCTTAAAGGATAGGCCTGAAAACCAACAGAACAGAACTGAAGACACAGAAATCAACCCAAAGACCAATGGTCACCTAATCTTCGATAAGGGGAAAAAAATAGGACAGGAGAAAGACAGACTCTTTAACAAGTGGTGCTGGCAGACATGGTTAAGCATCTGTAGAAAACTAAATTTAGATCATTCTATATCACCCTTTACTAGAATTAATTCCAACTTGATCAAAGAGCTTGAGGTAAAAGCATATAGCCTAAAAAATTTAAAAGAAGAAATAGGAGATACACTAGGTCTCCTTGGCATAGGTTGAAACGTTCTTAATAAAGACCCAGAAACAAAACAAATTAAAGAAAGTTTGGACAAATGGGACTGCATTAAACTGCAGAGCTTCTGTAAGGCAAAGGACATAGCTAGCAAGTTAAATAGAAAGTCCACAGAGGGGGAGAAGATCTTAACTAACCATACAACAGACAATGACCTCATATCAGCTCAAAAAATTGAATCTCTCAAAAACAAATCCTCAAAGGAACAACCATCCCCTTAAAAGGTGAGCTAAAGACTTTAAGAGAGACCTCTCTGAAGAAGAAATAAGAATGGCCTGTAGACAAATGAAGAAATGGTCCATATCTCTGGCCATAAAAGAAATGCAAATCAAAACAACTGAGATTCCACCTCACTCCAGTTAGAATGGCCATCATCAAGAAATCTAAGGTCAAATATATTTATTCAGTTTTGTGTTGTGAGTTGTTAGATGTGCAACTGTATTTCAGGATTTGTAACTGTTTCAGGATTCTTTATAGCGTAATGTTTGGCCTTCTTTCAAAGAAATCTTTTCAATATTTATTTTTCTTGAGCATCAATTTTCTTTATGTAAACGTTTATTTTTCTGAATTCCTCTTTATAATCTTTAATTCTATTTTTGTTAACAAGCAGTAATTTAATACCTGAAGTAACTGTCTTCTATATGAGTCATTGTTTCTATAGCAAATAATTCTCAGTGATTTTCAAACTAATGCTATTTCTATTTGAGTTTAAAAGGAGGCTGCTAGTATGGTAATTCCTCAGAATACTAAATATAGAGCTCCCCTATGAACCAGCAATCCCACTCCTGGGGACTTACCTAAATTTCCATAAGCAAGGACATACCAAAGATACCAGCACAATCATGTTCATTGAAGAGTTATTATCATAGCTAAGATATGGGATCAAGAAGATGTGTATTTATACACAATTGAATTCTATTCTGCCATGGAATGACATCACCCCATTTGTAAGGAAATAGAAAGAAAAAATCAGATTAAGTGAAATAAGCAAGATCCAAAGGAACATAGGCTCAATGGTTTCCCTCATTTGTAATAATTAGTGCACATGTAGGATTCTCCTAGCAGAGGATCACAATAGTTACAAAGCTATGTACATAAGGTCACATAGGATGAGACTAAATGAAATGAACTCTAGGATATGGAAACAAGAGGTTTATCTTTGTGGTTGTTAGAGATAAAAGCAGATACTCTGAAAATTTTACAGGAATAAATAAGAGACATACTTGGCTTCTTGGTACAGGTCAAAACTTTATTAACAAAAGCCCAGAAACACAAGTTAAAGAAAGTTTGGGACTGCATTAAACTGCAGAGCTTCTGTATGGTAAAGGACAAAGCCAGCAAGATAAATAGAAAGCCCACTGAGTGGGAAAGATCTTCATTTGCCATATAACAGAAATATTTAAAATATACCTATATATCTCATATATACCTACAGCTCAAGAAATTAAATTTCTCTAAAACAAGTCCTGAAAGAAATATCCATCCCAAAGGTGGGCTAAAGATTTAAAGAAAGACTTCTCTGAAGAGTAAGAATGGCCAGTATACACATGAAGATAATGCTCAGCATCTCTGGCCATAAAAGGAATGCAAATCAGAACAACTTTGAGATTTCACCTAACCTCAGTTAGAAATCTAATAACAACAGATGTGGCAGGGATGTGGACAGAAGGCATTGCTACTGCACTGTTGGTAGGAGTGTAAACTTGTTCAACCCACTCTAGAAAGCAGTATGAAGGTTCCTCAAAAAACTAAACATAGAGCTCCACTATAACCCAACAGTCTCACTCCTGGGCATTGACCCAGATATCCAAAAACAATGTCACATTAAAGCTACTAGCCCAACCATGTTCATTGCAGCATTATTCACCATTGATAAAATATGGAACCAACCCAGATGTCCCTCAGTAGATGAATGGATTAAGAAGATGTGGTATCTCTACACGGGTATATATACAAAATGGAATTCGATGTTGACATCAGAAAAAAAGACATTGCCCCAATTGTAAGGAAATTGAAGGCAGGAAAAAATCATCTTAACTGAAGTAAACCAAACCTAAGAAACGTAGGCTCCATGTTTCCCTCATGTGTAAAATTTTCCTCATTTGTATAGGATTCTCCAAGCAGCAGATTACAATAGCTCAAAATCTATGTACATATGGTCAGATAGGATGAGGCTAAACAAAGTGAACTCCAGGATATGGAAATAGGAGGTTTATCTTTGTGATTATTCTTAATGTGCTATATGAAGTTACTTATTTTCTCTTTTTTCCTCCTCACGGTTAATTTCATGCCATTACTCTAGCTCAATTTGGTAGCTGGTATATTGTTTATCTATTTATTTGTTTGTTTGAAAACAAATAAGGGCAAAACAAGAAGAGTGGGAGGGGGTCAGGGTAGGGAAAGTGAGAGAAAAACATGGTAAAGGGTAATAATGTTCAACAAGTAATGTACCCACTACCTGATCAATTTAACAGTCACCCCTCTATACATCACCCCAAAAAGAAAATTTAAAAATAGTCTTTTATAAACTAGTTCAATTATCATTAATAATTTTGTATTTGTTAATTGAAATTACGAATAAATTACCAGGTTTTGTGCCCAATAGTTCTCACTTGTGCAACAAAATTTTGAAAATTATACTCCCAAACTTCCTTTTTATTCCTTCTGATCCTGAGGCTTGAATTCAAGGCCTATGCTTTTTCCTGGGCCTCTTTGTGCTCAAGGTTAGTGCTTTTCCACTTGAACCACAGCGCAATTTTCAGTTTTTTCTGAATACTGGAAATGAGTCTCAAAGAATTTTCTGCTCTGGCTCTCTGTGAACAGCAATCCTCAGAAATCAGCTTCCTGAGTAGATAGGATTACAGGTGTAAGCCACTGGAACCTGGTTTTAGAGTGTTAATCTTGCATGTTACTATTTGTATAGTCATTATTAATCAAATTTATTCAACTGCAAATATGATAAATACAAGCATATTTATCATACTTTCATCAAAACAATTCTTGTCTGTAATTTTCCATCCCATTTGGTTGTACAAATGTGATGTAATAATTTTGCAATTAAATGGTTTTCAGACTTAAATTTTTATGGTTCCCTAAAGAGTTGAAAAATATTTTATTCTGAGTATCAAAGCATACATTTTTGAGGGTGTTTTTTCTAATATTGATTATCATTTGATAGAAGGTGTTTGGAATTTTCCTATACATTTGATTGTCATCAAATGTATAGAAAACCCAAGTAAGTTTTGGAAACCCTACTAAGTTTTCAGTTTCCAGCTTAATAAATATGGAAATCTGAAAGCTATTTTAGAATTTTTGATGTTTGGAACCAAGCTTCTGTACTTTTGTGTATTTGTTTTTTATTTTCCCCCAAAATTGGTGTCTAAATTAACATAGAAATGAAAAATAATCCTAAATTTCAGAACTTTTACAAAAATATTTAAAGTTTCACAGAATAAAGCACATGATATTCAACTCTTACCATATTTTCCAGGTAGTGTACTGTTTCATTAACTTTTTAAAGTACTTGTGTTTAACATTACCTTTACCTCTTTTAAATTTTTCTCCCTCCTATCCAAAATTGTTCTTCCAGATAATAGTCCTCTTCTATTTTATTTATACTTTTGAAATAGAATGTATTAAATAATTTTCTGTCAAAGAAACTGTGAAAAGCTTCTTAAGAAGTGATTAGTGGGGATGAAAGTGGGAAGGTACAAACATTCCTTTCAGTGTGGGCAAGATGTTTGCTTTGCAGAAATATATTTTTAGCTCTATTTTTATGTCATTTTCTTCAATAACCCACTCCTATCTTTATCTTGCCAAGAACATGCTGATTTCACATTATTCTTGCAATCTGAGCCACAGTCATTTAATTTCATTAAAGACAATCCCATACAAACAAAATGGAATATGAAACACAATCAATCTTGGTGTTTTGGAATTATAAGTCTAAAGAAAGAATATTGATATCAGCTATATTTATTAAAATATGAGTTTAATACAGCCAGTACTGAAGTCCATAATCCTGGAAAAATACAGTTTCTCCAATATGATAAAATAATTTATAAGAAAATTTGTAAAAGTACTATACATCGATAAAATCTAAAAATGATGTGGCCACTTTGGCAAAAAAAAGTCTTAGAAAAATGAGGAGCTATATTTTATTCTCATATAGAAGCAACTCTATGGTTTCTTTACCCAAATAATTTTTAGATCTTGCTTGATTAAAGGGAGTTTTTTCCTAAGAATGGACAAGAAATAAATAATGCTCAGACTTTGATTCTATAATAAGCAAAATTATATTTGTTAAGAGGAAATAGACATATTTATAAACCCATTCTCTAATTATCTATGTAACACTTTCAGATGATCAATTCACTTGTAATAGCTTACTCTATAAATTTGAAATTTTTTCTAAGATGAAAAAATTCAGCATTTACTTGACACTCACTTTTTAAAATATAATTCCATGTAATCATAAACTTTTCAGTAGGAATGAGCGAAACAATGAAGCACTCATCAGTTAAAGAACATTCTTTTTGTAACTCCTGTATACATTATCCTGACAATAAAATACGATTTAAAAAAGAACATTCTCTTCTTTCTTTTGAGATTTTCTTCTTGAAACATTTCATATTGCTATATGAAATTAAATAGGAAAACATAGATCAGAACAGCACTGAGTTATAGCTTATAATATTATCTGCCTAACAACCTGAGCAAATAATTTTTTTTCTTTAAATAGCCCTTTCTCTAAAATAGCCCTTGTTTTCCTGAATGGTTCATAGTTGATAAGATGCTATCTTACCCCTCAAAAAACATCTAACACATAAATATAATCAGAGATTTCCATGAAGTTATTTGTTGAACAACAAATGCACAGTACTATCCAGCAACAAAGAATGGAAAATAATTTCCAGGAGAGACAGAATAAGAATAATAATAGGAAATTTCCTGTATGTTACTTTGTATACACTTTCCACACTGATTTGGCAAAATTTTATAATTTATAATTTCTATGCAGTTGAAATATCTAGGAAGACATATTTTCAGTTTGATAGGATTTTGGCTCATCTTTGTTTAGGAGGTGTGGATTGGGCTGTAAAAGGATAGACTGTAAATGAGGATAGAACAGTGATTAATATGGGAAAAGCTCCTTTGCAAACCTGAAAGACTTTCTTTAAATCACACCACTGGTCCATATTTTCAGTTTGTCATCCATGTGACTGAGTTTCTACCAGCGGGATCCTTGCAGAAATGTAGATGCAAACAAAATATGTAACCCAGAGGTACTCAATGGATCATTCTTTCTCCTTCCGAATAATAATGCAAAAAAGCATGATAGCTCAGAAAATTAATTATGTTAACTGGAAGAAACAAACATCAAATATCTGAGCATTATAAACTGTACCTTAGAGGAAAGTTGTCTGAAAGTCATGAATATTTATTTTCATATAAACAAGAAAAATCCCAATATGTAAAAGAAATTACTTTTGGAATGTATCTGTTACAGAAATATTTTGCCTAAATAATTCAGTCTTCATAATAAAATTCCAGAGCATTTATTTCCTTGAATCAGAGCTGGCCAACTAACTTCTAACCCACTGGTCTATGATCAGGAAACAAATATGAAATGAGAAAATACACAAAGCATTTCAACGAATACCTCCTCAAAAAAACTCTTCCAAAAAGAATGGATGGGAATCAAACACATAAAAAATATGTTTAACCCAACCATAAGGAAATTCAAAGAATGATTTAGTGTCACTATTTTTTTCTAATGTCACTTTCTTAGTAACAACTAATGTAAAAGTAATGGATAGTCATAATGCATATAAGGACATGAAAGATTTGGATATCCTACACATTGCCAAAAGGTAAACTGGTATAATCACTTTCCCTCTGTAGCAGAATATTAAACTTACTCCTGCCCAGCATTCATAGTCCTGAGTATTAATCGTAGAGAAAAACAAATATATTATTCATACAAACTCCTATACTAGCACTCATAGGAGATTTATTTGTAATGGCTCAAACTAGAACTCATATGTTCTGCAGTAATTGTATATTTAAATTAACTTTTATATACATGTATATGAGTTGTAATTACTATAAAACAGAGAAAACTCATACATGTAACTATATGGATAATTCTTAAGGGACTATTGCAGAGTACACAAAAATACGTTGTCAAATATTCAGAATTTTACTAATGCAGTCTTTTATTGGTGATTTTATTAGTTTAGTTGTATTGGTAGTTTTATTACTTTAAACTAGAAAGAGGTGTGATTAGAGAGATGTGACACTAGAAAGACTCACACTAAAGTTACTTTGTGTTGAGTAACTTTGTGTCTTCTGGTTACAAGATCTTATGTACAAAACCTGTGGGGCCTCGTAGCTAGTGGTGTAGAAGCCCAGGTTGCTATCTGTGCTTCCATGACTCTGTGCCGAAAGTCAAATACACTCCGGGGCATACCCAGTGATATGGGTGGTCTGGAACCAGAGGGCCAGGGCTGCTTCCATCTGGAGCAGGAGATCAGGGAAACTCCCGGTAAGTGGGGCGTGTCTCAGGACACCATTGGATGTCGGTGGCATCAGGAAGCTCCCTATTTGCTGCTGGTATGAGGTTGCGGCCATTGCATGATCTGTATATAAGCAAGCACGTTTTTTAAATAAAGACAGATCTGCACCTTGAATCTGATCTCCGAGGTCTCCCGACGATGACAAAACCTCATACCAGAACACATAGAAAGTTATACCATATTCACTCACAAAGCTGAGTCCATAAAAACATGTTTACATTTTATAGCATACCACCCTACGCATTAATTTTATGGTATCAGTTGTGTTTTGGTAGAATAACAAATGTCTTTAGCCTGTCATGGACTGAGTTTGTATATGACCCAAATTCATACGCTGAAGACAACTTGTACATATGACTGTATTTGGGAATGAGACCACTAAGGAAGAGATCAAGGTGAATTCTAAGTGGTTGAGCTCTGATAGAATGACACTGATGACCTCATTAGAGCTCATCAGAGCTCACTCAGTCTTTCAACTGTGTAAGACCTAGCAAGAAGTCATCTTTTAGTAGCCAGAAAGAGAGCTATCTCTATGAACTAAATCAGATATCCTTTCATCTACCACTTTCCTGCATCCAGCATTCTGATAATTTTTGATTGCCTAAACCACCCCGTTTGTGGTATTTTTTGCTCTGATGCCTCAATTTGACGAATGCGTAGACTATTTTTTGGCAAATGGTTTCCTGATTAATATGAGGTGTGCTTTGAAATTATTAAGCCTACTTCCTTTAAAAACAAATGAAGTTAACTGATAGTTGGTATCTGTTGTCTCTAATTTCCCACTATTATTTATTACATACTCATTTATTTTTATTTCCGTAAAGATACATTTCTATTGCAGACTTAGTATGCCATTTACTGTCATTCCTTGTAAGTTTTTATTCACCCATATCATTTGTATCCTGGAGTTTAACTAAAGCTTACTAACTACAATTTAACTGTATTTAGGCATCCATATCTTTTAAAGATTAATTCAAAGGTAATTTTTAATTTTGTGTTCCTCATCCATGACAAGAAATGCCACAAAATACCAACTCATAATGTTGAATGGAGAACAGAAATATCTTCCATCTCAGAAGACAAAAAGGAAACAAGCAAACAAAAATCCCATACAATCCCAATGCAAACTCAAAGACTGTAAAAGATTTTGTATCCTGTCAAACTCTAATTCTTTTGGTCCCACTTTTTCTGTAGGCTACATTCGTAGTGCCACCTGTCTCTTGAGCCAACACTGTAGGCTCTGCTTACCATTTGAATTATTTTGAAAATCTAAATTATGAAAGAAAATGTTCTGTGAAAATGAGGAAACATGATTATACTCGAGAGACTATTTCAGGAGGACCAACAACAGTAACATTGGCAAAGGAGAGTCTGATGGAAGGGTGATATGATCAAGATGTTTATATACACATATGAAAACTGAAAAGTACAACCAACTAAACATTATTTATCACAAAGGTGGAAATGTGGGAGATAGGAAAAATAATATGTGGGAGGAATTTGATCAAAGCCTATTATACAGATATATGGAAATGTCAAAATTAAACTCCTATGTAGACCACATACTTGCATATATTTATATAGTATCTATACCATCAATGGAATACAAAACAATAATTTAAGGGATGTTCTAGATTGCTACTGAGCTATCTTCTATTTAGGTGTGGATTCTTTTCATCTCAAGGTATAGATCAGTGTGATATGTCTCCCAGGAAGAAAGATAATATTTGATCAGATGGTAGGAGATAATTAGAAGTGATGACTGCAGCGTATGAATTCTGGACGATATTGACTATTACAAACACAGGATGTCTTCCTGGCAGCTCACTTTCCATTTAGATTGGTGTCATGAAGAAGAAAGAATGTAGCCCCATGTCTAATTCATGATATATTTTCTATGAGGCATGAACAAAAATTCTAGTCTCACATTTAACTACTGTCATTATTTTGAAACCTTCTCTATATACCCACTTAGATAAACAATTCTAACCAGCATATGTTCTAAGCATAGACTTACATATATATTATATATACTATATATATACATGTAGACTTACATATATATTTTATTGATGAAATCTTTGTCTAGCTCTATAATTATACCACATTTTTCTATATGAGAGTAGCTGCCAAAAAGACCTGTAGAAAACTATGCCCAGGGAAGTGGCACTGTGGCTCAAGAGTAGAGCAGTAGCCTTGAGATGAAGAGCACAGGGACAACACCCTGAGATCAAGTCCCACGGGTGACAAAAAAGAAAAGAAAAACTATGCATTAGATACATGTATTTCTTTAATTATCCTACATTAAATGAAGAAATAACACTGTAGGCTGTATTAATTGATAAAACTAAAGTGTAGAAAAAACATGAGATATAGCTGAATTTTCAAACGGTAGCTCTTGAATATTCTTACTTAGATTTACATCAAGAATTTGCATCTATTTTTATTTTATACCTGTAGTTACAATTAGTTTCTCTGTATAAAAAATATTTTTAATTCAACTGTCTAACTTTAGAGTGAAAAATTATCCACATTGGATGGAATTCTATTCAAAAAGTTTCAACTATGGAAATAAAAGATAAATATGTAATAATGTGTAAAGTTTTATGTTACAGAATAATTATGTTTGTATGTATAAATGTAACTTGTATTCTGGTTGCAAAATAAGCATAGACAGCTCAGGATAAAATACGTTTTTAGCTTTGTCAACAATTCCATTTATTTATTATAACAAATCATTTTGTAAAGATTTGAAGTGGATTCTAAACTTATGAAAGAAACTTATTAAGAATTGTAGATAATTGTTAATTTCTTGTTAGTTACCAAATTTTACAAGTTTGCTCAAATATCACAGTTGTAAACATATTATAGTTGGGTTTACATTATCATATAAAGTATAAGCTATATAAAGTAAAATCTCAGTAAATCTTTGTATGCATGGAACTATATACACAAATATATAAAATCATTGACTTTGCTTGCACTGCATAAGTATATGGATATATCTTTCTGTCAACAATTCATAATCAAATTATATAAAAAAGGTATTGTAGGCTTCTTTTTGCTCTGTGTATATGAAATGTGTTTCGGGGCATTTTGCTTCTGAAGATTTCAAAATTAATCATTATATATCACCTCCTGTGCCTCCTCCTCCTCTACTTCTTCCTTGTAACATTCTTTTTGAGATGAGAAATAACATAGTACATTAAGAACAACAATCGTACATTATATAGCTCTTATTTCTATATCTGAGAGTTCTTTTCATTTAGCATCATGCTATATGGCCTTATGTATTTAGGTTTTGTTCTATTGTAAATCTCTGCTAGGAGAGCCCAACGTTTCTACTGATTATGACAAATGAGAGAAACCATTGAGCCTATGTTCTTTTGGGTCTGGATTACTTCATTTAATATGACTTTTTCCAAGTCTTTCCATTTCCTTACAAGTGGGGGGATGTCGTTCTTTCTGATGGCAACATAGAATTTTATTGTGTTTGCCAGTTGTGGGGCTTGAACTCAGAGCATGAGCACTGTCCTTGGACTTTTCTCAAGGCTAGAGCTCTACCACTTGAGCTGCAGAACCACTTCCAGCTTTATTCTATGTATGTGATAAGGAGGAATTGAACCCAGATCATGCAGGAAAGCACTCTACCACTAGGCCAAACTTCCGGCCTCGGTTGTTTTGTTTGTTTGTTTTGTTTTTTGCCAGTCCTGGGTTGAGCTCAGGGCCTGGGCACTTGGGCTTTCTCAAGACTAGAGCTCTACTACTTGAGCCTCAGCACCACTTCTGGCTTTTTTCTATGTATGTGGTGCCAAGGAATCCAACCCAGGTCTTCCTGCATTCTAGTCAAGCACTCTACCACTAGGCCAAACTCCCAGCCCTCGGTTTTTGTTTTTAAGAGCCATTATTCACACTATGCTATTCAGTTTCTATTTCAAGTTGTTTTATTTGCTATTTATTGCGTACTTTCTTAGTTTTTCTGTTTATTTTAGACAACATTATTTTGAAAGTAACATGTTGTTTTACACATAAAATGTAACTGAAAATAAAAGTAAGAAATATGTGCTCTGAAATAAAAACTTCCACTATCCTACTGCTTTGGGGGTATGTATTACATATTTCATCTCTCTTATTCTGCGTTAGCAATTTTTGGGTAATTAGGAATCTCAGATAAACAAAGCAATTATTTGCCTTTTTGAAATTCTTTATGCCTTAAAACTGTAGGTTCACTAATTAGCTCAGGGATAAATTTTATTAATAACAGAATACTGAATCAACACTTAAAATGGTAAGACTGCTCAAATTTTCTTACTCTACAGTCATTTCAGACAGTTCAATTAACACTGTTTATTATGATTGTTTGTTTCTGCTTTATTCAGGAACGAGTTGGCCTTATTTTCCATTGGGAACAAATTGAAGTCAAAGATTAAGAGGAATTTTTAATAAATATATTATAGCATAATATCTAAAATAATACATTTCAAAATTCTGACCAATGGAAGAGAACATGGACTCATATAGTCTGTTACAGTGCATAAGAACTCACTTGTGTTTGGCTTCAGATTTTTATTTTACTATTTCTGCATTGCTAATTTGCTTCTCTCCAGTTAAAAACCATCCTAGCTATTCAGGAGGCTGAAATCTGAGGATCAAGATTCAAAGCCAGCTCAAGCAAAAATGACCTGAGATCACCAATTAACCTCTAGAAAACAGGAGGTGGGGCTAGGCTCAAGGGTAGGGCAGTACCCTTGAGCTAAAGAGTTCAGGGGAGTGCCCAGGAGGAGTTCAAACCACATGACCCACAAAGAAAAACAAAAAGCAAAAAACAAAATAGAAAGTTTCTGTTCTTGTCTCTTTTGACTTCACACACCTCCATACTGTGACTTCACACTCCTCCATTCTCTGAATTCACACAACTCCATTTTGACTTCACACACCTCCATTCTGTGACTTCACACACCTCCATTCTATGACTTCACACACCTCCATTCTATGACTTCACCCACCGCCATACTATGACTTCACACACCTCCATTCTATGACTTCACAACCTCCATTCTGTGACTTCACACACCTCCATTCTTCGAGTTCTCACACGTCCATTCTATGACTTCACACACCTCCATTCTGTGACTTCACACACCTCCATTCTGAATTCACTCACCTCCATTCTGTGACTTCACGCACCTCCATTCTGACTTCACACACCTCCTCTTTGACTTCACACACCTCCATTCTATGACTTCACACACCTCCATTCTGTGACTTCACACACCACCATTCTCTGACTTCACACACCTCCATTCTATGACTTCACACACCTCCATTCTGACTTCACACACCTCCATTCTATGACTTCACACATCTCCATTCTGACTTCACACACCTCCATTCTGTGAATTCACACACCTCCATTCTGTGACTTCACAAACCTCCATTCTGTGACTTCACACACCTTCATTCTGTGACTTCAAACACCTCCATTCTGACTTCACACACCTCCATTCTGTGACTTCACACACCTCCATTCTATGACTTCACACACCTCCAATCTTACTTCACACACCTCCATTCTATGACTTCACACACCTCCATTCTGACTTCACACACCTCCATTCTGTGAATTCACACACCTTCATTCTGTGACTTCACAAACCTCCATTCTCTGACTTCACACACCTTCATTGTGTGACTTCATACACCTCCATTCTATGACTTCACACACCTCCAATCTATGACTTCACATATCTTCATCCTGTGACTTAAAACACCTCCATTCTGAGTTCACACACCTCCATTCGGAGACTTCACACACCTCCATTCTTACTTCACACACCTCCATTCTATGACTTCACACACGTCCATTCTATGACTTCACACACCTCCATTCTGTGACTTCACACACCACCATTCTGACTTCACACACCTCCATTCTGTGACTTCACACACCTCCATTCTGTGACCTCACAGACCTCCATTCTGTGACCTCACACACCTCCATTCTGACTTCACAAAACTCCATACTATGTGTTCACACACCTACATTCTGTGACTTCGCACATCTCCATTCTGTATTCACACACCTCCATTGTGTGACTTCACACACCTCCACTCTGACTTCACACACCTCCATTCTGACTTCACACACCTCCATTCTATGACTTCACAAACGTCCATTCTATGACTTCTCACACCTCCATTCTGTGACTTCACACACCTCCATTCTGAGTTCACACACCTCCATTCTGTGACTTCACACACCTACATTCTGACTTCACACACCTCCTCTTTGACTTCACACACCTGCATTCTATTACTTCACACATCTTCATTCTGTGACTTCAAACACCTCCATTCTGTGACTTCACACACCTCCATTCTCACTTCACACACCTACATTCTATGACTTTACACATATCCATTCTGACTTCACACACCTCCATTCTGTCACTACACACACCTATATTCTGTCACTTCACACACCTCAGTTCTGTGACTTCACACACCTTCATTCTGTGACTTCACACACCTCCATTCTGAATTCACACAACTCTATTCTGTGACTTCACACACCTCCATTCTTGACTTCACACACCTTCATTCTATGACTTCACACACTGTCATTCTATGACTTCGCACACCTCCATTCTGAGTTCACACACGTCCGTTCTGTGACTTCACACACCTTCATTCTATGACTTCACACACCCTCATTCTATGACTTCGTACACCTCCATTCTGAGTTCACACACGTCCATTCTGTGACTTCACACACCTCCATTCTATGACTTTACACACATCCATTCTATGACTTCACGCAACTCCAATCTGTGACTTCACACAACTCCATTCTATGACTTCACACAACTCCATTCTTCCTTCACAAACATCCATTCTATGATTTCACCCACCTGTAATCTGACTTCACACACCTCCATTCTGACTTCACACATCTCCATTCTTTGACTTCACACACGTCCATTCTATGAGTTCACACACCTCCATTCCGTGACTCACACACCTCCATTCTGAGTTCCCACACCTCCATTCTGTGACTTCACAAACCTTCATTCTGTGCCTTCACACACCTCCATTATATGACTTCACACACCTCCAATCTGACTTCACACACCTCCATTCTGTGACTTCACACACCTCCATTCTGTGACTTCACACACCTCCATTCTGTGACTTTCCACACCTCCATTCTATGACTTCACACACCTCAATTCTGTGACTTCACACACCTCCATTCTCTAACTTCACACGCCTCCATTCTATGACTTCACAAATCTCCATTCTCTGACTTCACACATCTCCATTCTGTGTCTTCACATACCTCCATTCTGTGACCTCACACATGTCACTTTTGACTTCACACACTTCCATACTGTGACTTCACACTCCTCCATTCTCTGAATTCACACAACTCCATTTTGACTTCACACACCTCCATTCTGTGACTTCACACACCTCCATTCTATGACTTCACACACCTCCATTCTATGACTTCACCCACCGCCATAGTATGACTTCACACACCTCCATTCTATGACTTCACAACGTCCATTCTGTGACTTCACACACCTCCATTCTTCGAGTTCTCACACGTCCATTCTATGACTTCACACACCTCCATTCTGTGACTTCAGACACCTCCATTCTGAATTCACTCACCTCCATTCTGTGACTTCACGCACCTCCATTCTGACTTCACACACCTCCTCTTTGACTTCACACACCTCCATTCTATGACTTCACACACCTCCATTCTGTGACTTCACACACCTCCATTCTGTGACTTCACACACCTCCATTCTATGACTTCACACACCTCCATTCTGACTTCACACACCTCCATTCTATGACTTCACACATTTCCATTCTGACTTCACACACCTCCATTCTGTGAATTCACACACCTCCATTCTGTGACTTCACAAACCTCCATTCTGTGACTTCACACACCTTCATTCTGTGACTTCAAACACCTCCATTCTGACTTCACACACCTCCATTCTGTGACTTCACACACCTCCATTCTATGACTTCACACACCTCCAATCTTACTTCACACACCTCCATTCTATGACTTCACACACCTCCATTCTGACTTCACACACCTCCATTCTGTGAATTCACACACCTTCATTCTGTGACTTCACAAACCTCCATTCTCTGACTTCACACACCTTCATTGTGTGACTTCATACACCTCCATTCTATGACTTCACACACCTCCAATCTATGACTTCACATATCTTCATCCTGTGACTTAAAACACCTCCATTCTGAGTTCACACACCTCCATTCTGAGACTTCACACACCTCCATTCTTACTTCACACACCTCCATTCTCACTTCACACACCTCCATTCTATGACTTCACACACGTCCATTCTATGACTTCACACACCTCCATTCTGTGACTTCACACACCACCATTCTGACTTCACACACCTCCATTTTGTGACTTCACACACCTCCATTCTGTGATCTCACAGACCTGCATTCTGTGACCTCACACACCTCCATTCTGACTTCACAAAACTCCATACTATGTGTTCACACACCTACATTCTGTGACTTCGCACATCTCCATTCTGTATTCACACACCTCCATTGTGTGACTTCACACACCTCCACTCTGACTTCACACACCTCCATTCTGACTTCACACACCTCCATTCTATGACTTCACAAACGTCCATTCTATGACTTCTCACACCTCCATTCTGTGACTTCACACACCTCCATTCTGAGTTCACACACCTCCATTCTGTGACTTCACACACCTACATTCTGACTTCACACACCTCCTCTTTGACTTCACACACCTGCATTCTATTACTTCACACATCTTCATTCTGTGACTTCAAACACCTCCATTCTGTGACTTCACACACCTCCATTCTCACTTCACACACCTACATTCTATGACTTTACACATATCCATTCTGACTTCACACACCTCCATTCTGTCACTACACACACCTATATTCTGTCACTTCACACACCTCAGTTCTGTGACTTCACACACCTTCATTCTGTGACTTCACACACCTCCATTCTGAATTCACACAACTCTATTCTGTGAATTCACACACGTCCATTCTGTGACTTCACACACCTCCATTCTTGACTTCACACACCTTCATTCTATGACTTCAAACACTGTCATTCTATGACTTCGCACACCTCCATTCTGAGTTCACACACGTCCGTTCTGTGACTTCACACACCTTCATTCTATGACTTCACACACCCTCATTCTATGACTTCGTACACCTCCATTCTGAATTCACACACGTCCATTCTGTGACTTCACACACCTCCATTCTATGACTTTACACACATCCATTCTATGACTTCACCCAACTCCAATCTGTGACTTCACACAACTCCATTCTATGACTTCACACAACTCCATTCTTCCTTCACAAACATCCATTCTATGATTTCACCCCCCTGTAATCTGACTTCACACACCTCCATTCTGACTTCACACATCTCCATTCTTTGACTTCACACACGTCCATTCTATGAGTACACACACCTCCATTCCGTGACTCACACACCTCCATTCTGAGTTCCCACACCTCCATTCTGTGACTTCACAAACCTTCATTCTGTGCCTTCACACACCTCCATTCTATGACTTCACACACCTCCAATCTGACTTCACACACCTCCATTCTGTGACTTCACACACCTCCATTCTATGACTTCACACACCTCCATTTTGACTTCACACACCTCCATTCTGTGACTTCACACACCTCCATTCTATGACTTCACACACCTCCATTTTGACTTCACACACCTCCATTCTGTGACTTCACACACCTCCATTCTGTGACTTCCCACACCTCCATTCTATGACTTCACACACCTGCATTGTCTGATTTCACACACCTCCATTCTCTGACTTCACACGCCTCCATTCTCTGACTTCACACATCTCCATTCTCTGACTTCACACACCTCCATTCTGTCTCTTCACATACCTCCATTCTGTGACTTCACACACCTCCCTTTGACTTCACACACCTCTATTCTTTGACTTCACACTCCTCCATTCTCTGATTTCACACAACTCCATTTTGACTTCACACACCTCCATTCTGTGACTTCACACACCTCCATTCTATGACTTCACACACCTCCATTTTGACTTCACACACCTCCATTCTGTGACTTCACACACCTCCATTCTATGACTTCACACACCTCCATTTTGACTTCACACACCTCCATTCTGTGACTTCCCACACCTCCATTCTGTGACTTCCCACACCTCCATTCTATGACTTCACACACCTGCATTGTCTGATTTCACACACCTCCATTCTCTGACTTCACACGCCTCCATTCTCTGACTTCACACATCTCCATTCTCTGACTTCACACACCTCCATTCTGTCTCTTCACATACCTCCATTCTGTGACTTCACACACCTCCCTTTGACTTCACACACCTCTATTCTGTGACTTCACACTCCTCCATTCTCTGATTTCACACAACTCCATTTTGACTTCACACACCTCCATTCTGTGACTTCACACACCTCCATTCTATGACTTCACACACCTCCATACTATGACTTCACCCACCGCCATAGAATGACTTCACACACCTCCATTCTATGACTTCACATCCTCCAATCTGTGACTTCACACACCTCCATTCTATGACTTATCACACGTGCATTATACGACTTCACACACCTCCATTCTGTGACTTCACACACCTCCATTCTGACTTCACACAACTCCATTCTGTGACTTCATACACCTCCATTGTGATTTCATACACCTCCATTCTATGACTTCACACACCTCCAATCTATGACTTCACACATCTTCATTCTGTGACTTCAAACACCTCCATTCTGAGTTCACACACCTGCATTCTGGGACTTCACACACCTCCATTCTGTGACTTCACACACCTACATTCTGTGACTTCACACACCTACATTCTGTGATTTCACACACCTCCATTCCGTGACTTCACACACCTCCATTCTGACTTTACACAACTCTATTCTGTTACTTCACAGACGTCCATTCTGTGACTTCACACACCTCAATTCTTGACTTCACACACTTCCATTCTATGACTTCACACACCGCCATTCTATGACGTCACACACGTCCATTCTATGATTTCACACACCTCCATTCTGTGACTTAACACACCACCATTCTGAGTTCACACACCTCCATTCTGTGACTTCACACACCTCCATTCTATGACTTCACACACCTCCATTCTATGACTTCACACACCTCCTTTCTGTGACTTCACACACCTCCATTCTATGACTTCACCCAACTCCAATCTGTGACTTCACACACCTCCATTCTATAACTTCACACATCTTCAGTCTTACTTCACAAACATCCATTCTATGATTTCACCCACCTGCAATCTGACTTCACACACCTCCATTCTGACTTCACACACCTCCATCCTATGACTTCACACACGTCCATTCTATGACTTCACACACCTCCATTCTGACTTTACACACCTCCATTCTTACTTCACAAACATCCATATTATGACTTCACACACGTCCAGTCTGACTTCACACACCTCCATTCTGACTTTACACACCTCCATTCTATGACTTCACACACGTCCATTGTTTGACTTAACAAACCTCCATTCCGTGACTTCACCCACCTCCATTCTGAGTTCACACACCTCCATTCTGTGACTTAACACACCACCATTCTGAGTTCACACACCTCCATTCTGTGACTTCACACACCTCCATTCTATGACTTCACACACCTCCATTCTATGACTTCACCCAACTCCAATCTGTGACTTCACACACCTCCATTCTATAACTTCACACATCTTCAGTCTTACTTCACAAACATCCATTCTATGATTTCACCCACCTGCAGTCTGACTTCACACACCTCCATTCTGACTTCACACACCTCCATCCTATGACTTCACACACGTCCATTCTATGACTTCACACACCTCCATTCCGTGACTTCACACACCTCCATTCTGAGTTCACACACCTCCATTCTGTGAATTCACAAACCTTCATTCTGTGCCTTCACAAACCTCCATTCTATGACTTCCCACACCTCCAATCTGACTTCACACACCTCCATTCTGTGACTTCACACACCTCCATTCTGTGACTTCACATACCTCCATTCTGACTTCACACAACGCCATTCTATGTCTTCACACACCTCCATTCTGTGACTTCACACACCTCCATTCTGTGACTTCACACACCTTCATTCTGTGCCTTCACACACCTCCATTCTAAGACTTCCCATCCCTACATTCTGACTTCAGACACCTCCATTTTATGTCTTCACACACCCCCAATCTGACTTCACACACCTCCATTCTGTGACCTCACACACCTCCATTCTGACTTCACACACCTCCATTTTATGACTTCACACACTTCCATTCTCTGACTTCACACACCTACATTCTGACTTCACACACCTCCATTCTGTGACTTCACACACCTCCATTCTCTGACTTCACACACCTACATTCTCTGACTTCACACACCTACATTCTCTGACTTCACACACTCTCATTCTATGACTTCACACACCTCCATTCTCTGACTTCACACACCTCCATTCTGTGAGTTCACACACCTCCATTCTGTGACTTCACATACCTCCATTCTGACTTCACACACCTCCAATTTGATTTCACACACCTCGGTTCTATGACTTCACACACGTCCATTCTGTGACTTCAGACACCTTCATTCTGTGACTTCACACACCTCCATTCTATGACTTCACACACCCCCAATCTGACTTCACACACCTCCATTCTGTGACCTCACACACCTCCATTCTATGACTTCACACACCTCCATTT
This sequence comes from Megascapheus bottae, assembly GCF_031878675.1. NCBI lineage: Eukaryota > Metazoa > Chordata > Mammalia > Rodentia > Geomyidae > Megascapheus > Megascapheus bottae. Next base: position 491,574 of record NW_028327853.1, read on the forward strand.
TGACTTCACACACCTCCATTCTGTGACTTCACACACCTCCAATCTATGACTTCATACACCTCCAATCTGTGACTTCACACACCTCCATTCTATGACTTCACACACGTCCATTCTATGACTTCACATACCTCCATTCTGTGACTTCACACACGTCCATTTTGACTTCACACACCTCCATTCTGTGACTTCCCACTCCTCCATTTTCTGACTTCACACACCTACATTTTAACTTCACAAACCTCCATTCTGTGACTTCACACATGTGCATTCTGTGACTTCACACACCTCCATTCTGTGACTTCACACACCTCCATTCTCTGACGTCCCAAACCTCCATTGTATGACTTCACACACCTCCATTCTTAATTCACACACATCCATTCTATGACTTCAAACACCTCCTTCTGCCTTCACACACATCCACTGTGACTTCACACACCTCCATTGAATGACTTCACACACGTCCATTCTATAACTTCACACACCTTCATTCTGTGACTTCACACACCTCCATTCTGTGACTTCACTCACCTCCATTCTGACTTCACACACCTCCTCTTTGACTTCACACACCTCCATTCTATGACTTCACGCACCTCCATTCTGTGACTTCACACACCTCCATTCTATGACTTCACACACCCCCATTCTATGACTTCACACACCTCCATTCTGGCTTCACACACCTCCATTCTATGACTTCACACACCTCCATTCTGCCTTCACACACCTCCATTCTGTGACTTCACACACCTCCATTCTGTGACTTCACACACCTCCATTCTTTGACTTCACACACCTCCATTCTGTGACTTCACAGACCTCCATTTTGACTTCACAAAACTCCCCTCTGTGACTTCACAAACCTCCATTCTGTGACTTCACACACCTCCATTCTGTGACTTCACACACCTCCATTCTATGACTTCACACAGATCCATTCTGTGATTTCACACACCTGCATTCTGTGACTTCACTCACCTCCACCCTTGGACTTCACACACCTCCATTCTAGGACTTCACACAATTCCATACTCTGACTTCACTCACCTTAATTCTGTGTCTTCACACTCCTCCATTCTATGACGTCACAAACCTGCATTCTATGACTACCTACACCCCCTCTGTGACTTCACTCACCTCCATTCTGTGACTTCACACACCTCCTTTCTGACTTCAGAAACCTCCATTCTAATACTTCACACATCTCCATTCTGTGACTTCACACACCTCCATTCTGACTTCACACAACGCCATTCTATGTCTTCACACACCTCCATTCTGTGACTTCACACACCTCCATTATGTGACTTCACACACCTTCATTCGTGCCTTCACACACCTCCATTCTAAGACTTCACATCCCTACATTCTGACTTCAGACACCTCCATTTTATGTCTTCACACACCCCCAATCTGACTTCACACACCTCCATTCCGTGATCTCACACACCTCCATTTTGACTTCACACACCTACATTTTATAATTTCACACACTTCCATTCTGTGACTTCACACACCTCCATTCTCTGCCCTCACACACCTACATTCTGACTTCACACACCTCCATTCTTTGACTTCACACACCTCCATTCTCTGACTTCACACACCTACATTCTCTGACTTCACACACCTACATTCTCTGACTTCACACACTTCCATTCTATGACTTCACACACCTCCATTCTCTGACTTCACACACCTCCATTCTGTGAGTTCACACACCTCCATTCTGTGACTTCTCAGACCTCCATTCAGACTTCATACACCTCCTCTTTAACTTCACACACCTCCGTTCTATGACTTCACACAACTCCATTCTGTGACTTCAGACACCTTCATTCTGTGACTTCACACACCTCCATTCTATGACTTCACGCACCTACATTCTGACTTCACACACCTCCATTCTATGAGTTCACACACCCCAATCTGACTTCACACACCTCCATTCTGTGACCTCACACACCTCCATTCTATGACTTCACACACCTCCATTTTGACTTCACACACCTCCATTCTGTGACTTCACACACCTCCATTCTGTGACTTCATCACCTTCAATCTATGCCTTCATACACCTCCATTCTGTGACTTCACACACCTCCATTGTCTGACTTCACACACCTCCATTCTCTGACTTCACCCACCTCCATTCTATGACTTCACATACCTCCAGTCTGTAACTTCACACACCTCCATTTTGACTTCACACACATCCATTCTGTGACTTCCCACTCTTCCATTTTCTGACTTCACACACCTACATTTTAACTTCACAAACCTCCATTCTGTGACTTCACACACCTCCATTCTATGACTTCACTCACCCCCTTTCTATGACTTCACACACCTCCATTCTGGCTTCACACACCTCCATTCTATGACTTCACACACCTCAATTCTGACTTCACACACCTCCATTCTGTGACTTCACACACCTCCATTCTGTGACTTCACACACCTCCATTCTTTGACTTCACACACCTCCATTCTGTGACTTCACACACCTCCATTTTGACTTCACAAAACTCCCCTCTGTGACTTCACACACCTCCATTCTGTGACTTCACAGACCTCCATTTTGACTTCACAAAACTCCCCTCTGTGACTTCACAAACCTCCATTCTGTGACTTCACACACCTCCATTCTGTGACTTCACACACCTCCATTCTATGACTTCACACAGATCCATTCTGTGATTTCACACACCTGCATTCTGTGACTTCACTCACCTCCACCCTTGGACTTCACACACCTCCATTCTAGGACTTCACACAATTCCATACTCTGACTTCACTCACCTTAATTCTGTGTCTTCACACTCCTCCATTCTATGACGTCACAAACCTGCATTCTATGACTACCTACACCCCCTCTGTGACTTCACTCACCTCCATTCTGTGACTTCACACACCTCCTTTCTGACTTCAGAAACCTCCATTCTAATACTTCACACATCTCCATTCTGTGACTTCACACACCTCCATTCTGACTTCACACAACGCCATTCTATGTCTTCACACACCTCCATTCTGTGACTTCACACACCTCCATTATGTGACTTCACACACCTTCATTCTTGCCTTCACACACCTCCATTCTAAGACTTCACATCCCTACATTCTGACTTCAGACACCTCCATTTTATGTCTTCACACACCCCCAATCTGACTTCACACACCTCCATTCCGTGATCTCACACACCTCCATTTTGACTTCACACACCTACATTTTATAATTTCACACACTTCCATTCTGTGACTTCACACACCTCCATTCTCTGACTTCACACACCTACATTCTGACTTCACACACCTCCATTCTTTGACTTCACACACCTATTCTCTGACTTCACACACCTACATTCTCTGACTTCACACACCTACATTCTCTGACTTCACACACTTCCATTCTATGACTTCACACACCTCCATTCTCTGACTTCACACACCTCCATTCTGTGAGTTCACACACCTCCATTCTGTGACTTCTCAGACCTCCATTCAGACTTCATACCCCTCCTCTTTAACTTCACACACCTCCGTTCTATGACTTCACACAACTCCATTCTGTGACTTCAGACACCTTCATTCTGTGACTTCACACACCTCCATTCTATGACTTCACGCACCTACATTCTGACTTCACACACCTCCATTCTATGAGTTCACACACCCCAATCTGACTTCACACACCTCCATTCTGTGACCTCACACACCTCCATTCTATGACTTCACACACCTCCATTTTGACTTCACACACCTCCATTCTGTGACTTCACACACCTCCATTCTGTGACTTCACACACCTCTATTCTGAGTTCACACACCTCCATTCTGTGACTTCACACACCTACATTCTGACTTCACACACCTCCTCTTTGACTTCACACACCTGCATTCTATTACTTCACACATCTTCATTCTGTGACTTCAAACACCTCCATTCTGTGACTTCACACACCTCCATTCTCACTTCACACACCTACATTCTATGACTTTACACATATCCATTCTGACTTCACACACCTCCATTCTGTCACTACACACACCTATATTCTGTCACTTCACACACCTCAGTTCTGTGACTTCACACACCTTCATTCTGTGACTTCACACACCTCCATTCTGAATTCACACAACTCTATTCTGTGACTTCACACACGTCCATTCTGTGACTTCACACACCTCCATTCTTGACTTCACACACCTTCATTCTATGACTTCACACACTGTCATTCTATGACTTCGCACACCTCCATTCTGAGTTCACACACGTCCGTTCTGTGACTTCACACACCTTCATTCTATGACTTCACACACCCTCATTCTATGACTTCGTACACCTCCATTCTGAATTCACACACGTCCATTCTGTGACTTCACACACCTCCATTCTATGACTTTACACACATCCATTCTATGACTTCACCCAACTCCAATCTGTGACTTCACACAACTCCATTCTATGACTTCACACAACTCCATTCTTCCTTCACAAACATCCATTCTATGATTTCACCCCACCTGTAATCTGACTTCACACACCTCCATTCTGACTTCACACATCTCCATTCTTTGACTTCACACACGTCCATTCTATGAGTACACACACCTCCATTCCGTGACTCACACACCTCCATTCTGAGTTCCCACACCTCCATTCTGTGACTTCACAAACCTTCATTCTGTGCCTTCACACACCTCCATTCTATGACTTCACACACCTCCAATCTGACTTCACACACCTCCATTCTGTGACTTCACACACCTCCATTCTATTACTTCACACACCTCCATTTTGACTTCACACACCTCCATTCTGTGACTTCACACACCTCCATTCTATGACTTCACACACCTCCATTTGACTTCACACACCTCCATTCTGTGACTTCACACACCTCCATTCTGTGACTTCCCACACCTCCATTCTATGACTTCACACACCTGCATTGTCTGATTTCACACACCTCCATTCTCTGACTTCACACGCCTCCATTCTCTGACTTCACACATCTCCATTCTCTGACTTCACACACCTCCATTCTGTCTCTTCACATACCTCCATTCTGTGACTTCACACACCTCCCTTTGACTTCACACACCTCTATTCTTTGACTTCACACTCCTCCATTCTCTGATTTCACACAACTCCATTTTGACTTCACACACCTCCATTCTGTGACTTCACACACCTCCATTCTATGACTTCACACACCTCCATTTTGACTTCACACACCTCCATTCTGTGACTTCACACACCTCCATTCTATGACTTCACACACCTCCATTTTGACTTCACACACCTCCATTCTGTGACTTCCCACACCTCCATTCTGTGACTTCCCACACCTCCATTCTATGACTTCACACACCTGCATTGTCTGATTTCACACACCTCTATTCTCTGACTTCACACGCCTCCATTCTCTGACTTCACACATCTCCATTCTCTGACTTCACACACCTCCATTCTGTCTCTTCACATACCTCCATTCTGTGACTTCACACACCTCCCTTTGACTTCACACACCTCTATTCTGTGACTTCACACTCCTCCATTCTCTGATTTCACACAACTCCATTTTGACTTCACACACCTCCATTCTGTGACTTCACACACCTCCATTCTATGACTTCACACACCTCCATACTATGACTTCACCCACCGCCATAGAATGACTTCACACACCTCCATTCTATGACTTCACATCCTCCAATCTGTGACTTCACACACCTCCATTCTATGACTTATCACACGTGCATTATACGACTTCACACACCTCCATTCTGTGACTTCACACACCTCCATTCTGACTTCACACAACTCCATTCTGTGACTTCATACACCTCCATTGTGATTTCATACACCTCCATTCTATGACTTCACACACCTCCAATCTATGACTTCACACATCTTCATTCTTTGACTTCAAACACCTCCATTCTGAGTTCACACACCTGCATTCTGGGACTTCACACACCTCCATTCTGTGACTTCACACACCTACATTCTGTGACTTCACACACCTACATTCTGTGATTTCACACACCTCCATTCCGTGACTTCACACACCTCCATTCTGACTTTACACAACTCTATTCTGTTACTTCACAGACGTCCATTCTGTGACTTCACACACCTCAATTCTTGACTTCACTACACTTCCATTCTATGACTTCACACACCGCCATTCTGTGACTTCACTCACCTCCATTCTGACTTCACACACCTCCTCTTTGACTTCACACACCTCCATTCTATGACTTCACGCACCTCCATTCTGTGACTTCACACACCTCCATTCTATGACTTCACACACCCCCATTCTATGACTTCACACACCTCCATTCTGGCTTCACACACCTCCATTCTATGACTTCACACACCTCCATTCTGCCTTCACACACCTCCATTCTGTGACTTCACACACCTCCATTCTGTGACTTCACACACCTCCATTCTTTGACTTCACACACCTCCATTCTGTGACTTCACAGACCTCCATTTTGACTTCACAAAACTCCCCTCTGTGACTTCACAAACCTCCATTCTGTGACTTCACACACCTCCATTCTGTGACTTCACACACCTCCATTCTATGACTTCACACAGATCCATTCTGTGATTTCACACACCTGCATTCTGTGACTTCACTCACCTCCACCCTTGGACTTCACACACCTCCATTCTAGGACTTCACACAATTCCATACTCTGACTTCACTCACCTTAATTCTGTGTCTTCACACTCCTCCATTCTATGACGTCACAAACCTGCATTCTATGACTACCTACACCCCCTCTGTGACTTCACTCACCTCCATTCTGTGACTTCACACACCTCCTTTCTGACTTCAGAAACCTCCATTCTAATACTTCACACATCTCCATTCTGTGACTTCACACACCTCCATTCTGACTTCACACAACGCCATTCTATGTCTTCACACACCTCCATTCTGTGACTTCACACACCTCCATTATGTGACTTCACACACCTTCATTCGTGCCTTCACACACCTCCATTCTAAGACTTCACATCCCTACATTCTGACTTCAGACACCTCCATTTTATGTCTTCACACACCCCCAATCTGACTTCACACACCTCCATTCCGTGATCTCACACACCTCCATTTTGACTTCACACACCTACATTTTATAATTTCACACACTTCCATTCTGTGACTTCACACACCTCCATTCTCTGCCCTCACACACCTACATTCTGACTTCACACACCTCCATTCTTTGACTTCACACACCTCCATTCTCTGACTTCACACACCTACATTCTCTGACTTCACACACCTACATTCTCTGACTTCACACACTTCCATTCTATGACTTCACACACCTCCATTCTCTGACTTCACACACCTCCATTCTGTGAGTTCACACACCTCCATTCTGTGACTTCTCAGACCTCCATTCAGACTTCATACACCTCCTCTTTAACTTCACACACCTCCGTTCTATGACTTCACACAACTCCATTCTGTGACTTCAGACACCTTCATTCTGTGACTTCACACACCTCCATTCTATGACTTCACGCACCTACATTCTGACTTCACACACCTCCATTCTATGAGTTCACACACCCCAATCTGACTTCACACACCTCCATTCTGTGACCTCACACACCTCCATTCTATGACTTCACACACCTCCATTTTGACTTCACACACCTCCATTCTGTGACTTCACACACCTCCATTCTGTGACTTCATCACCTTCAATCTATGCCTTCATACACCTCCATTCTGTGACTTCACACACCTCCATTGTCTGACTTCACACACCTCCATTCTCTGACTTCACCCACCTCCATTCTATGACTTCACATACCTCCAGTCTGTAACTTCACACACCTCCATTTTGACTTCACACACATCCATTCTGTGACTTCCCACTCTTCCATTTTCTGACTTCACACACCTACATTTTAACTTCACAAACCTCCATTCTGTGACTTCACACACCTCCATTCTATGACTTCACTCACCCCCCTTTCTATGACTTCACACACCTCCATTCTGGCTTCACACACCTCCATTCTATGACTTCACACACCTCAATTCTGACTTCACACACCTCCATTCTGTGACTTCACACACCTCCATTCTGTGACTTCACACACCTCCATTCTTTGACTTCACACACCTCCATTCTGTGACTTCACACACCTCCATTTTGACTTCACAAAACTCCCCTCTGTGACTTCACACACCTCCATTCTGTGACTTCACAGACCTCCATTTTGACTTCACAAAACTCCCCTCTGTGACTTCACAAACCTCCATTCTGTGACTTCACACACCTCCATTCTGTGACTTCACACACCTCCATTCTATGACTTCACACAGATCCATTCTGTGATTTCACACACCTGCATTCTGTGACTTCACTCACCTCCACCCTTGGACTTCACACACCTCCATTCTAGGACTTCACACAATTCCATACTCTGACTTCACTCACCTTAATTCTGTGTCTTCACACTCCTCCATTCTATGACGTCACAAACCTGCATTCTATGACTACCTACACCCCCTCTGTGACTTCACTCACCTCCATTCTGTGACTTCACACACCTCCTTTCTGACTTCAGAAACCTCCATTCTAATACTTCACACATCTCCATTCTGTGACTTCACACACCTCCATTCTGACTTCACACAACGCCATTCTATGTCTTCACACACCTCCATTCTGTGACTTCACACACCTCCATTATGTGACTTCACACACCTTCATTCTTGCCTTCACACACCTCCATTCTAAGACTTCACATCCCTACATTCTGACTTCAGACACCTCCATTTTATGTCTTCACACACCCCCAATCTGACTTCACACACCTCCATTCCGTGATCTCACACACCTCCATTTTGACTTCACACACCTACATTTTATAATTTCACACACTTCCATTCTGTGACTTCACACACCTCCATTCTCTGACTTCACACACCTACATTCTGACTTCACACACCTCCATTCTTTGACTTCACACACCTATTCTCTGACTTCACACACCTACATTCTCTGACTTCACACACCTACATTCTCTGACTTCACACACTTCCATTCTATGACTTCACACACCTCCATTCTCTGACTTCACACACCTCCATTCTGTGAGTTCACACACCTCCATTCTGTGACTTCTCAGACCTCCATTCAGACTTCATACCCCTCCTCTTTAACTTCACACACCTCCGTTCTATGACTTCACACAACTCCATTCTGTGACTTCAGACACCTTCATTCTGTGACTTCACACACCTCCATTCTATGACTTCACGCACCTACATTCTGACTTCACACACCTCCATTCTATGAGTTCACACACCCCAATCTGACTTCACACACCTCCATTCTGTGACCTCACACACCTCCATTCTATGACTTCACACACCTCCATTTTGACTTCACACACCTCCATTCTGTGACTTCACACACCTCCATTCTGTGACTTCACACACCTCTATTCTGAGTTCACACACCTCCATTCTGTGACTTCACACACCTACATTCTGACTTCACACACCTCCTCTTTGACTTCACACACCTGCATTCTATTACTTCACACATCTTCATTCTGTGACTTCAAACACCTCCATTCTGTGACTTCACACACCTCCATTCTCACTTCACACACCTACATTCTATGACTTTACACATATCCATTCTGACTTCACACACCTCCATTCTGTCACTACACACACCTATATTCTGTCACTTCACACACCTCAGTTCTGTGACTTCACACACCTTCATTCTGTGACTTCACACACCTCCATTCTGAATTCACACAACTCTATTCTGTGACTTCACACACGTCCATTCTGTGACTTCACACACCTCCATTCTTGACTTCACACACCTTCATTCTATGACTTCACACACTGTCATTCTATGACTTCGCACACCTCCATTCTGAGTTCACACACGTCCGTTCTGTGACTTCACACACCTTCATTCTATGACTTCACACACCTCATTCTATGACTTCGTACACCTCCATTCTGAATTCACACACGTCCATTCTGTGACTTCACACACCTCCATTCTATGACTTTACACACATCCATTCTATGACTTCACCCAACTCCAATCTGTGACTTCACACAACTCCATTCTATGACTTCACACAACTCCATTCTTCCTTCACAAACATCCATTCTATGATTTCACCCACCTGTAATCTGACTTCACACACCTCCATTCTGACTTCACACATCTCCATTCTTTGACTTCACACACGTCCATTCTATGAGTACACACACCTCCATTCCGTGACTCACACACCTCCATTCTGAGTTCCCACACCTCCATTCTGTGACTTCACAAACCTTCATTCTGTGCCTTCACACACCTCCATTCTATGACTTCACACACCTCCAATCTGACTTCACACACCTCCATTCTGTGACTTCACACACCTCCATTCTATTACTTCACACACCTCCATTTTGACTTCACACACCTCCATTCTGTGACTTCACACACCTCCATTCTATGACTTCACACACCTCCATTTTGACTTCACACACCTCCATTCTGTGACTTCACACACCTCCATTCTGTGACTTCCCACACCTCCATTCTATGACTTCACACACCTGCATTGTCTGATTTCACACACCTCCATTCTCTGACTTCACACGCCTCCATTCTCTGACTTCACACATCTCCATTCTCTGACTTCACACACCTCCATTCTGTCTCTTCACATACCTCATTCTGTGACTTCACACACCTCCCTTTGACTTCACACACCTCTATTCTTTGACTTCACACTCCTCCAATCTCTGATTTCACACAACTCCATTTTGACTTCACACACCTCCATTCTGTGACTTCACACACCTCCATTCTATGACTTCACACACCTCCATTTTGACTTCACACACCTCCATTCTGTGACTTCACACACCTCCATTCTATGACTTCACACACCTCCATTTTGACTTCACACACCTCCATTCTGTGACTTCCCACACCTCCATTCTGTGACTTCCCACACCTCCATTCTATGACTTCACACACCTGCATTGTCTGATTTCACACACCTCTATTCTCTGACTTCACACGCCTCCATTCTCTGACTTCACACATCTCCATTCTCTGACTTCACACACCTCCATTCTGTCTCTTCACATACCTCCATTCTGTGACTTCACACACCTCCCTTTGACTTCACACACCTCTATTCTGTGACTTCACACTCCTCCATTCTCTGATTTCACACAACTCCATTTTGACTTCACACACCTCCATTCTGTGACTTCACACACCTCCATTCTATGACTTCACACACCTCCATACTATGACTTCACCCACCGCCATAGAATGACTTCACACACCTCCATTCTATGACTTCACATCCTCCAATCTGTGACTTCACACACCTCCATTCTATGACTTATCACACGTGCATTATACGACTTCACACACCTCCATTCTGTGACTTCACACACCTCCATTCTGACTTCACACAACTCCATTCTGTGACTTCATACACCTCCATTGTGATTTCATACACCTCCATTCTATGACTTCACACACCTCCAATCTATGACTTCACACATCTTCATTCTTTGACTTCAAACACCTCCATTCTGAGTTCACACACCTGCATTCTGGGACTTCACACACCTCCATTCTGTGACTTCACACACCTACATTCTGTGACTTCACACACCTACATTCTGTGATTTCACACACCTCCATTCCGTGACTTCACACACCTCCATTCTGACTTTACACAACTCTATTCTGTTACTTCACAGACGTCCATTCTGTGACTTCACACACCTCAATTCTTGACTTCACACACTTCCATTCTATGACTTCACACACCGCCATTCTATGACGTCACACACGTCCATTCTATGATTTCACACACCTCCATTCTGTGACTTAACACACCACCATTCTGAGTTCACACACCTCCATTCTGTGACTTCACACACCTCCATTCTATGACTTCACACACCTCCATTCTATGACTTCACACACCTCCTTTCTGTGACTTCACACACCTCCATTCTATGACTTCACCCAACTCCAATCTGTGACTTCACACACCTCCATTCTATAACTTCACACATCTTCAGTCTTACTTCACAAACATCCATTCTATGATTTCACCCACCTGCAATCTGACTTCACACACCTCCATTCTGACTTCACACACCTCCATCCTATGACTTCACACACGTCCATTCTATGACTTCACACACCTCCATTCTGACTTTACACACCTCCATTCTTACTTCACAAACATCCATATTATGACTTCACACACGTCCAGTCTGACTTCACACACCTCCATTCTGACTTTACACACCTCCATTCTATGACTTCACACACGTCCATTGTTTGACTTAACAAACCTCCATTCCGTGACTTCACCCACCTCCATTCTGAGTTCACACACCTCCATTCTGTGACTTAACACACCACCATTCTGAGTTCACACACCTCCATTCTGTGACTTCACACACCTCCATTCTATGACTTCACACACCTCCATTCTATGACTTCACCCAACTCCAATCTGTGACTTCACACACCTCCATTCTATAACTTCACACATCTTCAGTCTTACTTCACAAACATCCATTCTATGATTTCACCCACCTGCAGTCTGACTTCACACACCTCCATTCTGACTTCACACACCTCCATCCTATGACTTCACACACGTCCATTCTATGACTTCACACACCTCCATTCCGTGACTTCACACACCTCCATTCTGAGTTCACACACCTCCATTCTGTGAATTCACAAACCTTCATTCTGTGCCTTCACAAACCTCCATTCTATGACTTCCCACACCTCCAATCTGACTTCACACACCTCCATTCTGTGACTTCACACACCTCCATTCTGTGACTTCACATACCTCCATTCTGACTTCACACAACGCCATTCTATGTCTTCACACACCTCCATTCTGTGACTTCACACACCTCCATTCTGTGACTTCACACACCTTCATTCTGTGCCTTCACACACCTCCATTCTAAGACTTCCCATCCCTACATTCTGACTTCAGACACCTCCATTTTATGTCTTCACACACCCCCAATCTGACTTCACACACCTCCATTCTGTGACCTCACACACCTCCATTCTGACTTCACACACCTCCATTTTATGACTTCACACACTTCCATTCTCTGACTTCACACACCTACATTCTGACTTCACACACCTCCATTCTGTGACTTCACACACCTCCATTCTCTGACTTCACACACCTACATTCTCTGACTTCACACACCTACATTCTCTGACTTCACACACTCTCATTCTATGACTTCACACACCTCCATTCTCTGACTTCACACACCTCCATTCTGTGAGTTCACACACCTCCATTCTGTGACTTCACATACCTCCATTCTGACTTCACACACCTCCAATTTGATTTCACACACCTCGGTTCTATGACTTCACACACGTCCATTCTGTGACTTCAGACACCTTCATTCTGTGACTTCACACACCTCCATTCTATGACTTCACACACCCCCAATCTGACTTCACACACCTCCATTCTGTGACCTCACACACCTCCATTCTATGACTTCACACACCTCCATTTTGACTTCACACACCTCCATTCTGTGACTTCACACACCTCCAATCTATGACTTCATACACCTCCAATCTGTGACTTCACACACCTCCATTCTATGACTTCACACACGTCCATTCTATGACTTCACATACCTCCATTCTGGGACTTCACACACGTCCATTTTGACTTCACACACCTCCATTCTGTGACTTCCCACTCCTCCATTTTCTGACTTCACACACCTACATTTTAACTTCACAAACCTCCATTCTGTGACTTCACACATGTGCATTCTGTGACTTCACACACCTCCATTCTGTGACTTCACACACCTCCATTCTCTGACGTCCCAAACCTCCATTGTATGACTTCACACACCTCCATTCTTAATTCACACACATCCATTCTATGACTTCAAACACCTCCTTCTGCCTTCACACACATCCACTGTGACTTCACACACCTCCATTGAATGACTTCACACACGTCCATTCTATAACTTCACACACCTTCATTCTGTGACTTCACACACCTCCATTCTGTGACTTCACTCACCTCCATTCTGACTTCACACACCTCCTCTTTGACTTCACACACCTCCATTCTATGACTTCACGCACCTCCATTCTGTGACTTCACACACCTCCATTCTATGACTTCACACACCCCCATTCTATGACTTCACACACCTCCATTCTGGCTTCACACACCTCCATTCTATGACTTCACACACCTCCATTCTGACTTCACACACCTCCATTCTGTGACTTCACACACCTCCATTCTGTGACTTCACACACCTCCATTCTTTGACTTCACACACCTCCATTCTGTGACTTCACAGACCTCCATTTTGACTTCACAAAACTCCCCTCTGTGACTTCACAAACCTCCATTCTGTGACTTCACACACCTCCATTCTGTGACTTCACACACCTCCATTCTATGACTTCACACAGATCCATTCTGTGATTTCACACACCTGCATTCTGTGACTTCACTCACCTCCACCCTTGGACTTCACACACCTCCATTCTAGGACTTCACACAATTCCATACTCTGACTTCACTCACCTTAATTCTGTGTCTTCACACTCCTCCATTCTCTGACGTCACAAACCTGCATTCTATGACTACCTACACCCCCTCTGTGACTTCACTCACCTCCATTCTGTGACTTCACACACCTCCTTTCTGACTTCAGAAACCTCCATTCTAATACTTCACACATCTCCATTCTGTGACTTCACACACCTCCATTCTGACTTCACACAACGCCATTCTATGTCTTCACACACCTCCATTCTGTGACTTCACACACCTCCATTATGTGACTTCACACACCTTCATTCGTGCCTTCACACACCTCCATTCTAAGACTTCACATCCCTACATTCTGACTTCAGACACCTCCATTTTATGTCTTCACACACCCCCAATCTGACTTCACACACCTCCATTCCGTGATCTCACACACCTCCATTTTGACTTCACACACCTACATTTTATAATTTCACACACTTCCATTCTGTGACTTCACACACCTCCATTCTCTGCCCTCACACACCTACATTCTGACTTCACACACCTCCATTCTTTGACTTCACACACCTCCATTCTCTGACTTCACACACCTACATTCTCTGACTTCACACACCTACATTCTCTGACTTCACACACTTCCATTCTATGACTTCACACACCTCCATTCTCTGACTTCACACACCTCCATTCTGTGAGTTCACACACCTCCATTGTGTGACTTCTCAGACCTCCATTCAGACTTCATACACCTCCTCTTTAACTTCACACACCTCCGTTCTATGACTTCACACAACTCCATTCTGTGACTTCAGACACCTTCATTCTGTGACTTCACACACCTCCATTCTATGACTTCACGCACCTACATTCTGATTTCACACACCTCCATTCTATGAGTTCACACACCCCAATCTGACTTCACACACCTCCATTCTGTGACCTCACACACCTCCATTCTATGACTTCACACACCTCCATTTTGACTTCACACACCTCCATTCTGTGACTTCACACACCTCCATTCTGTGACTTCATCACCTTCAATCTATGCCTTCATACACCTCCATTCTGTGACTTCACACACCTCCATTGTCTGACTTCACACACCTCCATTCTCTGACTTCACCCACCTCCATTCTATGACTTCACATACCTCCAGTCTGTAACTTCACACACCTCCATTTTGACTTCACACACATCCATTCTGTGACTTCCCACTCTTCCATTTTCTGACTTCACACACCTACATTTTAACTTCACAAACCTCCATTCTGTGACTTCACACACCTCCATTCTATGACTTCACTCACCCCCTTTCTATGACTTCACACACCTCCATTCTGGCTTCACACACCTCCATTCTATGACTTCACACACCTCAATTCTGACTTCACACACCTCCATTCTGTGACTTCACACAGCTCCATTCTGTGACTTCACACACCTCCATTCTTTGACTTCACACACCTCCATTCTGTGACTTCACACACCTCCATTTTGACTTCACAAAACTCCCCTCTGTGACTTCACACACCTCCATTCTGTGACTTCACACACCTCCATTCTATGACTTCACACAGATCCATTCTGTGACTTCACACACCTGCATTCTGTGACTTCACTCACCTCCACTCTTGGACTTCACACACCTCCATTCTAGGACTTCACACAATTCCATACTCTGACTTCACTCACCTTCATTCTGTGTCTTCACACACCTCCATTCTCTGACGTCACAAACCTCCATTCTATGACTACCTACACCCCCTCTGTGACTTCACTCACTTCCATTCTGTGACTTCATAAACCTCCATTCTGACTTCAGAAACCTCCATTCTAATACTTCACACATCTCCATTCTGTGACTTCACACACCTACATTCTGACTTCACACATCTGCATTCTGTGACTTCACACACCTGCATTCTATATCTACACTCACCTCCATTTTCTGACTTCACACACCTCCGTTCTGTTACTTCACATACCTCCATTCTGTGACTTCACACACCTCCATTCTGACTTCCAACAACTCCATACTATGTCTTCACAAACCTCCATTCTGTGACTTCACACACCTCCATTCTGAGTTTACACACCTCCATTCTGTGACTTCACACACCTCCATTCTATGACTTCACTCACCTCCATTCTGTGACTTCACACACCTCCACTCTGACTTCACACACCTCCATTCTTACTTCACACACCTCCATTCTATGACTTCACACACGTCCATTCTATGACTTCACACACCTCCATTCTCTGACTTCACACACCTCCATTCTGAGTTCACACACCTCCATTCTGTGACTTCACACACCTCCATTCTGACTTCACACACCTCCTCTTTGACTTCACATACCTCCATTCTTTGACATCACACACCTCCCTTCTGTGACTTCACACACCTCCATTCTGTGACTTCACACACCTCCATTCTGTGACTTCACACACCTCCATTCTATGACTTCACACAGATCCATTCTGTGATTTCACACACCTGCATTCTGTGACTTCACTCACCTCCACCCTTGGACTTCACACACCTCCATTCTAGGACTTCACACAATTCCATACTCTGACTTCACTCACCTTAATTCTGTGTCTTCACACTCCTCCATTCTCTGACGTCACAAACCTGCATTCTATGACTACCTACACCCCCTCTGTGACTTCACTCACCTCCATTCTGTGACTTCACACACCTCCTTTCTGACTTCAGAAACCTCCATTCTAATACTTCACACATCTCCATTCTGTGACTTCACACACCTCCATTCTGACTTCACACAACGCCATTCTATGTCTTCACACACCTCCATTCTGTGACTTCACACACCTCCATTATGTGACTTCACACACCTTCATTCTTGCCTTCACACACCTCCATTCTAAGACTTCACATCCCTACATTCTGACTTCAGACACCTCCATTTTATGTCTTCACACACCCCCAATCTGACTTCACACACCTCCATTCCGTGATCTCACACACCTCCATTTTGACTTCACACACCTACATTTTATAATTTCACACACTTCCATTCTGTGACTTCACACACCTCCATTCTCTGCCCTCACACACCTACATTCTGACTTCACACACCTCCATTCTTTGACTTCACACACCTCCATTCTCTGACTTCACACACCTACATTCTCTGACTTCACACACCTACATTCTCTGACTTCACACACTTCCATTCTATGACTTCACACACCTCCATTCTCTGACTTCACACACCTCCATTCTGTGAGTTCACACACCTCCATTCTGTGACTTCTCAGACCTCCATTCAGACTTCATACACCTCCTCTTTAACTTCACACACCTCCGTTCTATGACTTCACACAACTCCATTCTGTGACTTCAGACACCTTCATTCTGTGACTTCACACACCTCCATTCTATGACTTCACGCACCTACATTCTGACTTCACACACCTCCATTCTATGAGTTCACACACCCCAATCTGACTTCACACACCTCCATTCTGTGACCTCACACACCTCCATTCTATGACTTCACACACCTCCATTTTGACTTCACACACCTCCATTCTGTGACTTCACACACCTCCATTCTGTGACTTCATCACCTTCAATCTATGCCTTCATACACCTCCATTCTGTGACTTCACACACCTCCATTGTCTGACTTCACACACCTCCATTCTCTGACTTCACCCACCTCCATTCTATGACTTCACATACCTCCAGTCTGTAACTTCACACACCTCCATTTTGACTTCACACACATCCATTCTGTGACTTCCCACTCCTCCATTTTCTGACTTCACACACCTACATTTTAACTTCACAAACCTCCATTCTGTGACTTCACACACCTCCATTCTATGACTTCACTCACCCCCTTTCTATGACTTCACACACCTCCATTCTGGCTTCACACACCTCCATTCTATGACTTCACACACCTCAATTCTGACTTCACACACCTCCATTCTGTGACTTCACACACCTCCATTCTGTGACTTCACACACCTCCATTCTTTGACTTCACACACCTCCATTCTGTGACTTCACACACCTCCATTTTGACTTCACAAAACTCCCCTCTGTGACTTCACACACCTCCATTCTGTGACTTCACACACCTCCATTCTATGACTTCACACAGATCCATTCTGTGACTTCACACACCTGCATTCTGTGACTTCACTCACCTCCACTCTTGGACTTCACACACCTCCATTCTAGGACTTCACACAATTCCATACTCTGACTTCACTCACCTTCATTCTGTGTCTTCACACACCTCCATTCTCTGACGTCACAAACCTCCATTCTATGACTACCTACACCCCCTCTGTGACTTCACTCACTTCCATTCTGTGACTTCACAAACCTCCATTCTGACTTCAGAAACCTCCATTCTAATACTTCACACATCTCCATTCTGTGACTTCACACACCTACATTCTGACTTCACACATCTGCATTCTGTGACTTCACACACCTGCATTCTATATCTACACTCACCTCCATTTTCTGACTTCACACACCTCCGTTCTGTTACTTCACATACCTCCATTCTGTGACTTCACACACCTCCATTCTGACTTCCAACAACTCCATACTATGTCTTCACAAACCTCCATTCTGTGACTTCACACACCTCCATTCTGAGTTTACACACCTCCATTCTGTGACTTCACACACCTCCATTCTATGACTTCACTCACCTCCATTCTGTGACTTCACACACCTCCACTCTGACTTCACACACCTCCATTCTTACTTCACACACCTCCATTCTATGACTTCACACACGTCCATTCTATGACTTCACACACCTCCATTCTCTGACTTCACACACCTCCATTCTGAGTTCACACACCTCCATTCTGTGACTTCACACACCTCCATTCTGACTTCACACACCTCCTCTTTGACTTCACATACCTCCATTCTTTGACATCACACACCTCCCTTCTGTGACTTCACACACCTCCATTCTGTGACTTCACACACCTTCATTCTGTGATTTCATACACCTCCACTCTGACTTCACACACCTCCATTCTGACGTCACACACTTCCATTCTATGACTTCACACACTTTCATTCTGTGACTTCACACACCTCCATTCTGACATCACACACCTCCATTCTGACTTCACACACCGCCATTCTATGACTTCACACACCTCCATTTTGACTTCACACACCTCCATTCTGTGACTTCACACACCTCCATTCTATGACTTCACACACCTCCATTTTGACTTCACACACCTCCATTCTGTGACTTCACACACCTCCATTCTGTGACTTCCCACACCTCCATTCTATGACTTAACACACCTGCATTGTCTGATTTCACACACCTCCATTCTCTGACTTCACACGCCTCCATTCTCTGACTTCACACATCTCCATTCTCTGACTTCACAACCTCCAATCTGTGACTTCACACACCTCCATTCTATGACTTATCACACGTCCATTCTAGGACTTCACACACCTCCATTCTGTGACTTCACACACCTCCATTCTGACTTCACACAACTCCATTCTGTGACTTCATACACCTCCATTGTGATTTCATACACCTCCATTCTATGACTTCACACACCTCCAATCTATGACTTCACACATCTTCATTCTGTGACTTCAAACACCTCCATTCTGAGTTCACACACCTGCATTCTGGGACTTCACACACCTCCATTCTGTGACTTGACACACCTACATTCTGTGACTTCACACACCTACATTCTGTGACTTCACACGCCTCCATTCCGTGACTTCACACACCTCCATTCCTACTTTACACAACTCTATTCTGTTACTACACAGACGTCCATTCTGTGACTTCACACACCTCAATTCTTGACTTCACACACCTCCATTCTATGACTTCACACACCGCCATTCTATGACTTCACACACGTCCATTCTATGATTTCACACACCTCCATTCTGTGACTTAACACACCACCATTCTGAGTTCACACACCTCCATTCTGTGACTTCACACACCTCCATTCTATGACGTCACACACCTCCATTCTATGACTTCACACACCTCCTTTCTGTGACTACACACCTCCATTCTATGACTTCGCACAACTCCATTCTTACTTCACAAACATCCATATTATGACTTCACACACGTCCAGTCTGACTTCACACACCTCCATTCTGACTTTACACACCTCCATTCTATGACTTCACACACGTCCATTGTTTGACTTAACAAACCTCCATTCCGTGACTTTACCCACCTCCATTCTGAGTTCACACACCTCCATTCTGTGACTTAACACACCACCATTCTGAGTTCACACACCTCCATTCTGTGACTTCACACACCTCCATTCTATGACTTCACACACCTCCATTCTATGACTTCACCCAACTCCAATATGTGACTTCACACACCTCCATTCTATGACTTCACACATCTTCAGTCCTACTTCACAAACATCCATTCTATGATTTCACCCACCTGCAATCTGACTTCACACACCTCCATTCTCACTTCACACACCTCCATCCTATGACTTCACACACGTCCATTCTATGACTTCACAAACCTCCATTCCGTGACTTCACACACCTCCATTCTGAGTTCACACACCTCCATTCTGTGAATTCACAAACCTTCATTCTGTGCCTTCACAAACCTCCATTCTATGACTTCCCACACCTCCAATCTGACTTCACACACCTCCATTCTGTGACTTCACACACCTCCATTCTGTGACTTCACATACCTCCATTCTGACTTCACACAACGCCATTCTATGTCTTCACACACCTCCATTCTGTGACTTCACACACCTCCATTCTGTGACTTCACACACCTTCATTCTGTGCCTTCACACACCTCCATTCTAAGACTTCACATCCCTACATTCTGACTTCAGACACCTCCATTTTATGTCTTCACACACCCCCAATCTGACTTCACACACCTCCATTCTGTGACCTCACACACCTCCATTCTGACTTCACACACCTCCATTTTATGACTTCACACACTTCCATTCTCTGACTTCACACACCTACATTCTGACTTCACACACCTCCATTCTGTGACTTCACACACCTCCATTCTCTGACTTCACACACCTACATTCTCTGACTTCACACACCTACATTCTCTGACTTCACAAACTTCCATTCTATGACTTCACACACCTCCATTCTCTGACTTCACACACCTCCATTCTGTGAGTTCACACACCTCCATTCTGTGACTTCACATACCTCCATTCTGACTTCACACACCTCCAATTTGATTTCACACACCTCGGTTCTATGACTTCACACACGTCCATTCTGTGACTTCAGACACCTTCATTCTGTGACTTCACACACCTCCATTCTATGACTTCACACACCCCCAAAATGACTTCACACACCTCCATTCTGTGACCTCACACACCTCCATTCTATGACTTCACACACCTCCATTTTGACTTCACACACCTCCATTCTGTGACTTCACACACCTCCAATCTATGACTTCATACACCTCCAATCTGTGACTTCACACACCTCCATTCTATGACTTCACACACGTCCATTCTATGACTTCACATACCTCCATTCTGTGACTTCACACACGTCCATTTTGACTTCACACACCTCCATTCTGTGACTTCCCACTCCTCCATTTTCTGACTTCACACACCTACATTTTAACTTCACAAACCTCCATTCTGTGACTTCACACATGTGCATTCTGTGACTTCACACACCTCCATTCTGTGACTTCACACACCTCCATTCTCTGACGTCCCAAACCTCCATTGTATGACTTCACACACCTCCATTCTTAATTCACAAACATCCATTCTATGATTTCAAACACCTCCTTCTGCCTTCACACACATCCACTGTGACTTCACACACCTCCATTCAATGACTTCACACACGTCCATTCTATAACTTCACACACCTTCATTCTGTGACTTCACACACCTCCATTCTGTGACTTCACTCACCTCCATTCTGACTTCACACACCTCCTCTTTGACTTCACACACCTCCATTCTATGACTTCACGCACCTCCATTCTGTGACTTCACACACCTCCATTCTATGACTTCACACACCCCCATTCTATGACTTCACACACCTCCATTCTGGCTTCACACACCTCCATTCTATGACTTCACACACCTCCATTCTGCCTTCACACACCTCCATTCTGTGACTTCACACACCTCCATTCTGTGACTTCACACACCTCCATTCTTTGACTTCACACACCTCCATTCTGTGACTTCACAGACCTCCATTTTGACTTCACAAAACTCCCCTCTGTGACTTCACAAACCTCCATTCTGTGACTTCACACACCTCCATTCTGTGACTTCACACACCTCCATTCTATGACTTCACACAGATCCATTCTGTGATTTCACACACCTGCATTCTGTGACTTCACTCACCTCCACCCTTGGACTTCACACACCTCCATTCTGACTTCACACAACGCCATTCTATGTCTTCACACACCTCCATTCTGTGACTTCACACACCTCCACTATGTGACTTCACACACCTTCATTCTGTGCCTTCACACACCTCCATTCTAAGACTTCACATCCCTACATTCTGATTCAGACACCTTCATTTTATGTCTTCACACACCCCCAATCTGACTTCACACACCTCCATTCCGTGATCTCACACACCTCCATTCTGACTTCACACACCTACATTTTATAACTTCACACACTTCCATTCTGTGACTTCACACACCTCCATTCTCTGACTTCACACACCCACATTCTGACTTCACACACCTCCATTCTTTGACTTCACACACCTCCATTCTCTGACTTCACACACCTACATTCTCTGACTTCACACACCTACATTCTCTGACTTCACACACTTCCATTCTATGACTTCACACACCTCCATTCTCTGACTTCACACACCTCCATTCTGTGAGTTCACACACCTCCATTCTGTGACTTCTCAGACCTCCATTCAGACTTCATACACCTCCTCTTTAACTTCACACACCTCCGTTCTATGACTTCACACAACTCCATTCTGTGAATTCAGACACCTTCATTCTGTGACTTCACACACCTTCATTCTATGACTTCACGCACCTACATTCTGACTTCACACACCTCCATTCTATGAGTTCACACACCCCAATCTGACTTCACACACCTCCATTCTGTGACCTCACACACCTCCATTCTATGACTTCACACACCTCCATTTTGACTTCACACACCTCCATTCTGTGACTTCACACACCTCCATTCTGTGACTTCATCACCTTCAATCTATGCCTTCATACACCTCCATTCTGTGACTTCACACACCTCCATTGTCTGACTTCACACACCTCCATTCTCTGACTTCACCCACCTCCATTCTATGACTTCACATACCTCCAGTCTGTAACTTCACACACCTCCATTTTGACTTCACACACATCCATTCTGTGACTTCCCACTCCTCCATTTTCTGACTTCACACACCTACATTTTAACTTCACAAACCTCCATTCTGTGACTTCACACATGTGCATTCTGTGACTTCACACACCTCCATTCTGTGACTTCACACACCTCCATTCTCTGACGTCCCAAACCTCCATTGTATGACTTCACACACCTCCATTCTTAATTCACACACATCCATTCTATGACTTCAAACACCTCCTTCTGCCTTCACACACATCCACTGTGACTTCACACACCTCCATTGAATGACTTCACACACGTCCATTCTATAACTTCACACACCTTCATTCTGTGACTTCACACACCTCCATTCTGTGACTTCACTCACCTCCATTCTGACTTCACACACCTCCTCTTTGACTTCACACACCTCCATTCTATGACTTCACGCACCTCCATTCTGTGACTTCACACACCTCCATTCTATGACTTCACACACCCCCATTCTATGACTTCACACACCTCCATTCTGGCTTCACACACCTCCATTCTATGACTTCACACACCTCCATTCTGACTTCACACACCTCCATTCTGTGACTTCACACACCTCCATTCTGTGACTTCACACACCTCCATTCTTTGACTTCACACACCTCCATTCTGTGACTTCACAGACCTCCATTTTGACTTCACAAAACTCCCCTCTGTGACTTCACAAACCTCCATTCTGTGACTTCACACACCTCCATTCTGTGACTTCACACACCTCCCTTCTATGACTTCACACAGATCCATTCTGTGATTTCACACACCTGCATTCTGTGACTTCACTCACCTCCACCCTTGGACTTCACACACCTCCATTCTAGGACTTCACACAATTCCATACTCTGACTTCACTCACCTTAATTCTGTGTCTTCACACTCCTCCATTCTATGACGTCACAAACCTGCATTCTATGACTACCTACACCCCCTCTGTGACTTCACTCACCTCCATTCTGTGACTTCACACACCTCCTTTCTGACTTCAGAAACCTCCATTCTAATACTTCACACATCTCCATTCTGTGACTTCACACACCTCCATTCTGACTTCACACAACGCCATTCTATGTCTTCACACACCTCCATTCTGTGACTTCACACACCTCCATTATGTGACTTCACACACCTTCATTCGTGCCTTCACACACCTCCATTCTAAGACTTCACATCCCTACATTCTGACTTCAGACACCTCCATTTTATGTCTTCACACACCCCCAATCTGACTTCACACACCTCCATTCCGTGATCTCACACACCTCCATTTTGACTTCACACACCTACATTTTATAATTTCACACACTTCCATTCTGTGACTTCACACACCTCCATTCTCTGCCCTCACACACCTACATTCTGACTTCACACACCTCCATTCTTTGACTTCACACACCTCCATTCTCTGACTTCACACACCTACATTCTCTGACTTCACACACCTACATTCTCTGACTTCACACACTTCCATTCTATGACTTCACACACCTCCATTCTCTGACTTCACACACCTCCATTCTGTGAGTTCACACACCTCCATTCTGTGACTTCTCAGACCTCCATTCAGACTTCATACACCTCCTCTTTAACTTCACACACCTCCGTTCTATGACTTCACACAACTCCATTCTGTGACTTCAGACACCTTCATTCTGTGACTTCACACACCTCCATTCTATGACTTCACGCACCTACATTCTGACTTCACACACCTCCATTCTATGAGTTCACACACCCCAATCTGACTTCACACACCTCCATTCTGTGACCTCACACACCTCCATTCTATGACTTCACACACCTCCATTTTGACTTCACACACCTCCATTCTGTGACTTCACACACCTCCATTCTGTGACTTCATCACCTTCAATCTATGCCTTCATACACCTCCATTCTGTGACTTCACACACCTCCATTGTCTGACTTCACACACCTCCATTCTCTGACTTCACCCACCTCCATTCTATGACTTCACATACCTCCAGTCTGTAACTTCACACACCTCCATTTTGACTTCAAACACATCCATTCTGTGACTTCCCACTCCTCCATTTTCTGACTTCACACACCTACATTTTAACTTCACAAACCTCCATTCTGTGACTTCACTCACCTCCATTCTGTGACTTCACACACCTCCACTCTGACTTCACACACCTCCATTCTTACTTCACACACCTCCATTCTATGACTTCACACACGTCCATTCTATGACTTCACACACCTCCATTCTCTGACTTCACACACCTCCATTCTGAGTTCACACACCTCCATTCTGTGACTTCACACACCTCCATTCTGACTTCACACACCTCCTCTTTGACTTCACATACCTCCATTCTTTGACATCACACACCTCCCTTCTGTGACTTCACACACCTCCATTCTGTGACTTCACACACCTTCATTCTGTGATTTCATACACCTCCACTCTGACTTCACACACCTCCATTCTGACGTCACACACTTCCATTCTATGACTTCACACACTTTCATTCTGTGACTTCACACACCTCCATTCTGACATCACACACCTCCATTCTGACTTCACACACCGCCATTCTATGACTTCACACACCTCCATTTTGACTTCACACACCTCCATTCTGTGACTTCACACACCTCCATTCTATGACTTCACACACCTCCATTTTGACTTCACACACCTCCATTCTGTGACTTCACACACCTCCATTCTGTGACTTCCCACACCTCCATTCTATGACTTAACACACCTGCATTGTCTGATTTCACACACCTCCATTCTCTGACTTCACACGCCTCCATTCTCTGACTTCACACATCTCCATTCTCTGACTTCACAACCTCCAATCTGTGACTTCACACACCTCCATTCTATGACTTATCACACGTCCATTCTAGGACTTCACACACCTCCATTCTGTGACTTCACACACCTTCATTCTGACTTCACACAACTCCATTCTGTGACTTCATACACCTCCATTGTGATTTCATACACCTCCATTCTATGACTTCACACACCTCCAATCTATGACTTCACACATCTTCATTCTGTGACTTCAAACACCTCCATTCTGAGTTCACACACCTGCATTCTGGGACTTCACACACCTCCATTCTGTGACTTGACACACCTACATTCTGTGACTTCACACACCTACATTCTGTGACTTCACACGCCTCCATTCCGTGACTTCACACACCTCCATTCCTACTTTACACAACTCTATTCTGTTACTACACAGACGTCCATTCTGTGACTTCACACACCTCAATTCTTGACTTCACACACCTCCATTCTATGACTTCACACACCGCCATTCTATGACTTCACACACGTCCATTCTATGATTTCACACACCTCCATTCTGTGACTTAACACACCACCATTCTGAGTTCACACACCTCCATTCTGTGACTTCACACACCTCCATTCTATGACGTCACACACCTCCATTCTATGACTTCACACACCTCCTTTCTGTGACTACACACCTCCATTCTATGACTTCGCACAACTCCATTCTTACTTCACAAACATCCATATTATGACTTCACACACGTCCAGTCTGACTTCACACACCTCCATTCTGACTTTACACACCTCCATTCTATGACTTCACACACGTCCATTGTTTGACTTAACAAACCTCCATTCCGTGACTTTACCCACCTCCATTCTGAGTTCACACACCTCCATTCTGTGACTTAACACACCACCATTCTGAGTTCACACACCTCCATTCTGTGACTTCACACACCTCCATTCTATGACTTCACACACCTCCATTCTATGACTTCACCCAACTCCAATATGTGACTTCACACACCTCCATTCTATGACTTCACACATCTTCAGTCCTACTTCACAAACATCCATTCTATGATTTCACCCACCTGCAATCTGACTTCACACACCTCCATTCTGACTTCACACACCTCCATCCTATGACTTCACACACGTCCATTCTATGACTTCACAAACCTCCATTCCGTGACTTCACACACCTCCATTCTGAGTTCACACACCTCCATTCTGTGAATTCACAAACCTTCATTCTGTGCCTTCACAAACCTCCATTCTATGACTTCCCACACCTCCAATCTGACTTCACACACCTCCATTCTGTGACTTCACACACCTCCATTCTGTGACTTCACATACCTCCATTCTGACTTCACACAACGCCATTCTATGTCTTCACACACCTCCATTCTGTGACTTCACACACCTCCATTCTGTGACTTCACACACCTTCATTCTGTGCCTTCACACACCTCCATTCTAAGACTTCACATCCCTACATTCTGACTTCAGACACCTCCATTTTATGTCTTCACACACCCCCAATCTGACTTCACACACCTCCATTCTGTGACCTCACACACCTCCATTCTGACTTCACACACCTCCATTTTATGACTTCACACACTTCCATTCTCTGACTTCACACACCTACATTCTGACTTCACACACCTCCATTCTGTGACTTCACACACCTCCATTCTCTGACTTCACACACCTACATTCTCTGACTTCACACACCTACATTCTCTGACTTCACAAACTTCCATTCTATGACTTCACACACCTCCATTCTCTGACTTCACACACCTCCATTCTGTGAGTTCACACACCTCCATTCTGTGACTTCACATACCTCCATTCTGACTTCACACACCTCCAATTTGATTTCACACACCTCGGTTCTATGACTTCACACACGTCCATTCTGTGACTTCAGACACCTTCATTCTGTGACTTCACACACCTCCATTCTATGACTTCACACACCCCCAAAATGACTTCACACACCTCCATTCTGTGACCTCACACACCTCCATTCTATGACTTCACACACCTCCATTTTGACTTCACACACCTCCATTCTGTGACTTCACACACCTCCAATCTATGACTTCATACACCTCCAATCTGTGACTTCACACACCTCCATTCTATGACTTCACACACGTCCATTCTATGACTTCACATACCTCCATTCTGTGACTTCACACACGTCCATTTTGACTTCACACACCTCCATTCTGTGACTTCCCACTCCTCCATTTTCTGACTTCACACACCTACATTTTAACTTCACAAACCTCCATTCTGTGACTTCACACATGTGCATTCTGTGACTTCACACACCTCCATTCTGTGACTTCACACACCTCCATTCTCTGACGTCCCAAACCTCCATTGTATGACTTCACACACCTCCATTCTTAATTCACAAACATCCATTCTATGATTTCAAACACCTCCTTCTGCCTTCACACACATCCACTGTGACTTCACACACCTCCATTCAATGACTTCACACACGTCCATTCTATAACTTCACACACCTTCATTCTGTGACTTCACACACCTCCATTCTGTGACTTCACTCACCTCCATTCTGACTTCACACACCTCCTCTTTGACTTCACACACCTCCATTCTATGACTTCACGCACCTCCATTCTGTGACTTCACACACCTCCATTCTATGACTTCACACACCCCCATTCTATGACTTCACACACCTCCATTCTGGCTTCACACACCTCCATTCTATGACTTCACACACCTCCATTCTGCCTTCACACACCTCCATTCTGTGACTTCACACACCTCCATTCTGTGACTTCACACACCTCCATTCTTTGACTTCACACACCTCCATTCTGTGACTTCACAGACCTCCATTTTGACTTCACAAAACTCCCCTCTGTGACTTCACAAACCTCCATTCTGTGACTTCACACACCTCCATTCTGTGACTTCACACACCTCCATTCTATGACTTCACACAGATCCATTCTGTGATTTCACACACCTGCATTCTGTGACTTCACTCACCTCCACCCTTGGACTTCACACACCTCCATTCTGACTTCACACAACGCCATTCTATGTCTTCACACACCTCCATTCTGTGACTTCACACACCTCCACTATGTGACTTCACACACCTTCATTCTGTGCCTTCACACACCTCCATTCTAAGACTTCACATCCCTACATTCTGATTCAGACACCTTCATTTTATGTCTTCACACACCCCCAATCTGACTTCACACACCTCCATTCCGTGATCTCACACACCTCCATTCTGACTTCACACACCTACATTTTATAACTTCACACACTTCCATTCTGTGACTTCACACACCTCCATTCTCTGACTTCACACACCCACATTCTGACTTCACACACCTCCATTCTTTGACTTCACACACCTCCATTCTCTGACTTCACACACCTACATTCTCTGACTTCACACACCTACATTCTCTGACTTCACACACTTCCATTCTATGACTTCACACACCTCCATTCTCTGACTTCACACACCTCCATTCTGTGAGTTCACACACCTCCATTCTGTGACTTCTCAGACCTCCATTCAGACTTCATACACCTCCTCTTTAACTTCACACACCTCCGTTCTATGACTTCACACAACTCCATTCTGTGAATTCAGACACCTTCATTCTGTGACTTCACACACCTTCATTCTATGACTTCACGCACCTACATTCTGACTTCACACACCTCCATTCTATGAGTTCACACACCCCAATCTGACTTCACACACCTCCATTCTGTGACCTCACACACCTCCATTCTATGACTTCACACACCTCCATTTTGACTTCACACACCTCCATTCTGTGACTTCACACACCTCCATTCTGTGACTTCATCACCTTCAATCTATGCCTTCATACACCTCCATTCTGTGACTTCACACACCTCCATTGTCTGACTTCACACACCTCCATTCTCTGACTTCACCCACCTCCATTCTATGACTTCACATACCTCCAGTCTGTAACTTCACACACCTCCATTTTGACTTCACACACATCCATTCTGTGACTTCCCACTCCTCCATTTTCTGACTTCACACACCTACATTTTAACTTCACAAACCTCCATTCTGTGACTTCACACATGTGCATTCTGTGACTTCACACACCTCCATTCTGTGACTTCACACACCTCCATTCTCTGACGTCCCAAACCTCCATTGTATGACTTCACACACCTCCATTCTTAATTCACACACATCCATTCTATGACTTCAAACACCTCCTTCTGCCTTCACACACATCCACTGTGACTTCACACACCTCCATTGAATGACTTCACACACGTCCATTCTATAACTTCACACACCTTCATTCTGTGACTTCACACACCTCCATTCTGTGACTTCACTCACCTCCATTCTGACTTCACACACCTCCTCTTTGACTTCACACACCTCCATTCTATGACTTCACGCACCTCCATTCTGTGACTTCACACACCTCCATTCTATGACTTCACACACCCCCATTCTATGACTTCACACACCTCCATTCTGGCTTCACACACCTCCATTCTATGACTTCACACACCTCCATTCTGACTTCACACACCTCCATTCTGTGACTTCACACACCTCCATTCTGTGACTTCACACACCTCCATTCTTTGACTTCACACACCTCCATTCTGTGACTTCACAGACCTCCATTTTGACTTCACAAAACTCCCCTCTGTGACTTCACAAACCTCCATTCTGTGACTTCACACACCTCCATTCTGTGACTTCACACACCTCCCTTCTATGACTTCACACAGATCCATTCTGTGATTTCACACACCTGCATTCTGTGACTTCACTCACCTCCACCCTTGGACTTCACACACCTCCATTCTAGGACTTCACACAATTCCATACTCTGACTTCACTCACCTTAATTCTGTGTCTTCACACTCCTCCATTCTATGACGTCACAAACCTGCATTCTATGACTACCTACACCCCCTCTGTGACTTCACTCACCTCCATTCTGTGACTTCACACACCTCCTTTCTGACTTCAGAAACCTCCATTCTAATACTTCACACATCTCCATTCTGTGACTTCACACACCTCCATTCTGACTTCACACAACGCCATTCTATGTCTTCACACACCTCCATTCTGTGACTTCACACACCTCCATTATGTGACTTCACACACCTTCATTCGTGCCTTCACACACCTCCATTCTAAGACTTCACATCCCTACATTCTGACTTCAGACACCTCCATTTTATGTCTTCACACACCCCCAATCTGACTTCACACACCTCCATTCCGTGATCTCACACACCTCCATTTTGACTTCACACACCTACATTTTATAATTTCACACACTTCCATTCTGTGACTTCACACACCTCCATTCTCTGCCCTCACACACCTACATTCTGACTTCACACACCTCCATTCTTTGACTTCACACACCTCCATTCTCTGACTTCACACACCTACATTCTCTGACTTCACACACCTACATTCTCTGACTTCACACACTTCCATTCTATGACTTCACACACCTCCATTCTCTGACTTCACACACCTCCATTCTGTGAGTTCACACACCTCCATTCTGTGACTTCTCAGACCTCCATTCAGACTTCATACACCTCCTCTTTAACTTCACACACCTCCGTTCTATGACTTCACACAACTCCATTCTGTGACTTCAGACACCTTCATTCTGTGACTTCACACACCTCCATTCTATGACTTCACGCACCTACATTCTGACTTCACACACCTCCATTCTATGAGTTCACACACCCCAATCTGACTTCACACACCTCCATTCTGTGACCTCACACACCTCCATTCTATGACTTCACACACCTCCATTTTGACTTCACACACCTCCATTCTGTGACTTCACACACCTCCATTCTGTGACTTCATCACCTTCAATCTATGCCTTCATACACCTCCATTCTGTGACTTCACACACCTCCATTGTCTGACTTCACACACCTCCATTCTCTGACTTCACCCACCTCCATTCTATGACTTCACATACCTCCAGTCTGTAACTTCACACACCTCCATTTTGACTTCACACACATCCATTCTGTGACTTCCCACTCCTCCATTTTCTGACTTCACACACCTACATTTTAACTTCACAAACCTCCATTCTGTGACTTCACACACCTTCATTCTATGACTTCACTCACCCCCTTTCTATGACTTCACACACCTCCATTCTGGCTTCACACACCTCCATTCTATGACTTCACACACCTCAATTCTGACTTCACACACCTCCATTCTGTGACTTCACACACCTCCATTCTGTGACTTCACACACCTCCATTCTTTGACTTCACACACCTCCATTCTGTGACTTCACACACCTCCATTTTGACTTCACAAAACTCCCCTCTGTGACTTCACACACCTCCATTCTGTGACTTCACACACCTCCATTCTATGACTTCACACAGATCCATTCTGTGACTTCACACACCTGCATTCTGTGACTTCACTCACCTCCACTCTTGGACTTCACACACCTCCATTCTAGGACTTCACACAATTCCATACTCTGACTTCACTCACCTTCATTCTGTGTCTTCACACACCTCCATTCTCTGACGTCACAAACCTCCATTCTATGACTACCTACACCCCATCTGTGACTTCACTCACTTCCATTCTGTGACTTCATAAACCTCCATTCTGACTTCAGAAACCTCCATTCTAATACTTCACACATCTCCATTCTGTGACTTCACACACCTACATTCTGACTTCATACATCTCCATTCTGTGACTTCACACACCTGCATTCTATATCTACACTCACCTCCATTTTCTGACTTCACACACCTCCGTTCTGTTACTTCACATACCTCCATTCTGTGACTTCACACACCTCCATTCTGACTTCCAACAACTCCATACTATGTCTTCACAAACCTCCATTCTGTGACTTCACACACCTCCATTCTGAGTTTACACACCTCCATTCTGTGACTTCACACACCTCCATTCTATGACTTCACTCACCTCCATTCTGTGACTTCACACACCTCCACTCTGACTTCACACACCTCCATTCTTACTTCACACACCTCCATTCTATGACTTCACACACGTCCATTCTATGACTTCACACACCTCCATTCTCTGACTTCACACACCTCCATTCTGAGTTCACACACCTCCATTCTGTGACTTCACACACCTCCATTCTGACTTCACACACCTCCTCTTTGACTTCACATACCTCCATTCTTTGACATCACACACCTCCCTTCTGTGACTTCACACACCTCCATTCTGTGACTTCACACACCTCCATTCTGTGACTTCACACACCTCCATTTTATGACTTCACACAGATCCATTCTGTGATTTCACACACCTGCATTCTGTGACTTCACTCACCTCCACCCTTGGACTTCACACACCTCCATTCTAGGACTTCACACAATTCCATACTCTGACTTCACTCACCTTAATTCTGTGTCTTCACACTCCTCCATTCTATGACGTCACAAACCTGCATTCTATGACTACCTACACCCCCTCTGTGACTTCACTCACCTCCATTCTGTGACTTCACACACCTCCTTTCTGACTTCAGAAACCTCCATTCTAAATACTTCACACATCTCCATTCTGTGACTTCACACACCTCCATTCTGACTTCACACAACGCCATTCTATGTCTTCACACACCTCCATTCTGTGACTTCACACACCTCCATTATCTGACTTCACACACCTCCATTCTTGACTTCACACACCTCCATTCTGTGACTTCACATACCTCCATTCTGACTTCACACAACGCCATTCTATGTCTTCACACACCTCCATTCTGTGACTTCACACACCTCCATTCTGTGACTTCACACACCTTCATTCTGTGCCTTCACACACCTCCATTCTAAGACTTCCCATCCCTACATTCTGACA